>NW_026731940.1:680000-968532 GCF_028476545.2 Physella acuta | reverse complement strand
AAGGGAGATAAATACAGGGAAGGGAGAAGAATAAAATGGAGGTGAGCGAAATAAAAGAACATAAGACTTGAACGACGTGTCAAGCTTGCTGTAATCAATTAAACGCTCGCCCGATATTAAGGCTTATAACTAGCGGCTGAGGTTTAATGTGATACCAACGTGTAAGTCCTCTCTAGTGCCGTGGGCAAGCCCGGTGGCACCTTGTAGTGTAGACAGACTCACAATGGCGATGTATGAAAGAAGAAAAAAAAATATTTTTATAAAAGAAACTCATTAGAGAAAGGTTATTAGACGCACTAAAAATGGCGAGATTTTCAACCAGTTATAACCTGAATATAAATAAATATATATATATATATATATATATATATATATATATATATATATATATATATATATATATATATAATCTGAATATAAAAAAAAAATTAAAATATATATATATAATCTGTGTGAACGTGAAATGTTATCTGATTTTTCACGGAGCTCCAGCAGAAAACACACGTTCCGACATCCCGCACCCCGCCTCTCAAAAATATATTTCCAGCCGCAATTCTCAGATCAATAAAACATTGTAAATAATTTTTTTTTTTTTTTATATTTTAAATGAAAAAAAACTTTTGGTTGTCTTTTCTCAACCGTGACCTCCATTTTGTTGAACTCGAAATTCACAAATTTGGACATTATAATATAGGTCTATTTATCTTCCATGTTATTGTTTAATTGGTTTTAACATCTGGTTCATAAATGACGTCACGAGAGGTGTGTGTGAGGGGGGGGGGGGAGTATTAGACATGTCTAACAGAGCACCAAGTGTAAGAACAGTGTTTCTTCCAGACTTTTTTCATTGGGGGGGGGGGGGGGGCACTTGAAATTTTCGGTGGGAGGCGGTAGACACTGTTAAAAGTATATATTTTCTATATAAATTTAATTTAGTTCGGTCGGGGGGGGGGGGTGGTAGAGTTTCTTCGGGGGTGGGGGGTGGGGCTTCACCCCCCCCCCTCACCCCCAAGAGGTGCCTGGAAGAAACTCTGTGTACGATGAGTCAGGACCTTGAGAAATGTGACCAGGATTACAGGGCGAAGGCCTATCTTGAAATGCAACCCTATGCAAAACGAGCTGATTTCATTAGTGTTTGTAGGTTTTATATTCGCAAATAAAGAGAGAAGGAAAGGTGTCTTAACTAGGACCTTTTTTGACGTTTTGTGACAAAGAGGTGTTGGCGAGAGATAAAAATAAAATTATTTTAACATTGGCGGAATTCATTTACAAATTCATTTGCAAATTCACTTCCTTAAGCAACTAGTTTAATAGATCTAAGAGGTTGTCCATTTCAGATTTCAAAAGAGTGTGGTGGAGGGGGGGGGGAGAGGTTATGGAACCGACCAAAGTCGACTTTTGTAGACTCGGATTAACGGAAGGGGGGGGGGGGGGGGGTGTTATCAGACCGATTAAAGTCGACTTCTGTAGACTGATCCACGAGGGGTGGGGAGTAAAATACAATTTATTTTTGTCTGAATCGCCTCTCTTTAGTTGTTAAATTTTTGTCGTCACTGAGCTTTATAAAAGATAGAAAAGAGATTGAACACTTTATTTCTGAAAATGTGTTCGCCAATTTGATTGTGAGTGTAATTTTTGCAGACTTTGAAAAATATGTTAGTGTAAAAAAAAAAACGATAAAAAAAAACAGCAATGAAAATGTTCAACCTTAAATAACGTATACACTTTACCCCCCCCCCCCCCCCCCTATTTCTCCTCCCCAATCTCTTTTTCTCGTTACTTCTCCCCTTAATTTACCCGATAATGTTGTCCGCACACTCGTCCCCGGAAGCCGGATCGAGGCCGCGACCATCCCGCAGCGCACGGCCGTGTACGTTTCTAATTGGGTGGGAGGAGCGAAAGGAATTCTGCGTCAATTTTCCGAGACTGCCGGCCTGAAAGGTTCCGCTCGTAAGATGATTAATTCGCGAAACCGGGTGCCTTTGAATGCCCCCCCTCGCGCGGGGGGCTTTGTGGCCTGTGAATATCGTCACCCTCCCCGTGCCTCAATCGGGGGCAAGCTGAGAGAGGTATGAATTCGAGTTGGAGGGATATTCTTTTCTTGTAGGAATTTTTTTTTCCGCACACATCCTTGCCCCGGTGTTAAAAGGTGTTGAGGGGGGACCCCCGGGCAGTTGAATGACGGCTCCGGCGAGGGACGGGGGAGATCTCCGGGGGCTTAGGTCCGGTTTTATCCCGTACCTGCGGTAGAGCGCTGAGCCTGTTTATCCCAGATATCCTAGGATTTCAATGGAGGGACTAAGTTACAATTTGTCATAATTCTTTACGTGCTATTATTTTTATTCATTTCTCGATCTTCGCAGGCTTATAGTTAGAAGATCTATTTGACAGGCTAACGATAGGCTGTTAACGAACGGAAATGAATGGACTGACAAATTTATGAAACATCGCTTGAAGCCTTGCTTCAGACCTGCCCTTACGCTATACTATTCGTTCCCAATAGCATTTAGGCCCATTCAGTTCGAATCCAAAAGACTATAAACCCACCCTTCATACTCGGTGACACTTGGGGTGTATTTTATGAAATATCATAATTATCGTGGCCGTTTCTTCATGCTTTGCAAATAGAGAAAAAAGATGTCACAATTGTGCCTTTTAACACAAAAAAGAAGAAAAAAAAAAGAAAATGGCATTGAATGTGACATTGTGGAAATCACCTAAACACGTTAAATAAATTGTATGGTTCGACTTATTGGTAAAAATTTAGGTTAAATTAATGGATTACGAGTTACTTTGACTTGGTGTAAGTGTTATTTTTAGGGTTTGGGTTTTGATTGACACACACACACACACACACAAAATGAACTTGCTGAGCGTCTGGGTTAGAGTTTTCTGCCAGGCATTTATTTGGGGGGGGGGGGGAGGCAATTCCTCCCTCCGGAAAATGTTGTCTGCCCCCCCCCCCCAGTGAAAAAAAGTCTGGAAGAAACACTGGTCTGGATCAAAATAATCGATATTAATTGATAGACTAAAACTCTTATGTGTTGTATTCGTTGTATTTACTATTTCGTATAATGCAGTGCTAACAGATAAGATGAAGTTGAGTTTATTAATTTTTTTTTTGGCCAAGATATTTATTGGGGGTTTACCGTTAAGCACAATAACAATGTACTATTGTATTTTTTCCAATATGTACCTAGCGATAGAGACAGAAAGAGCTAGTTGTCCATATAAAGACTTGTTCTGATCAGTATTCGAACCTGCAACATTAAGACTGGTAGCCACGCACCGTGAATATTCCATCTATTTTATTTTGCTCCAGATCTTCTTCATGAACTACATTGATTTCTTAAAGATTAAACGTCCGGTAGGCGGTAGCTTCCACCCCACCTCCCCCTCCCCCCCCCCCCCCACCTCGCGCTTAACCTCACAGAATCTAAACCACTGAACACATAACCTAACAAAAAATAAAGAGAAACAAAATTACTATCGAAATTTCAAACAACACTTTGCCAATACAACAATGATGAAAGCCAAACCACAGAGCTGTATCCTCCTCACAACAACCGCGCCTCTTTAACCCAGAAAGCTTGTGCTGCAATTCTTGGAAAAGACAAGAAAATAAGCTCATCCCCCACCCTCCTCCACCCAATCCATTCTGGCATCATTATTTTATCGTTGAGTGTGGATCTCCACGCTTACGGTCAAGAGTTGTACACAACTACTTGAGTAGTTCTTTAAAAATTATGGATAAACGATGGTTTTTTTTTCTCAAACTGGTAATTTTGCGTGCGCGAGTGTGTGTGTCTATGTGTGTGTGTGTGTGCGTGTGGAGCTGTTATTGAAGCGGAGTACGTGCTGTACCAAGCACATGCATGTAAGAGAATTGATTCGGTGAGAATTGATTGGTGTGAATTTTTTAATTTTAATATATATATATATATATATATATATATATATATATATATATATATATATATATATATATATATATATATATATATATATATATTAGTTTCAATGAGTGAATTATGTAAGAATAAAGGATTTGTTAGAAAATAATGGCTGCTGACGGGAAACAAAATTTCAGCAACATTTATATATTTTGATCTGGCAGGTTTATAAATTATAGGCAACCTTTACAAGTTTTTATTCATGGTTCATGCGAACGAAATTTCTTCTACCGAAACTATTTCAAACTTTGACACCTAGGTAAAAACCCAAAGAAAATGTAAATGCGACGTAAATTTTGAAATTTTAGATTTTTTAATAAATCTTGTAAAATACATTAATCACTGAAATATGAATTACTAACAGCGTCGCGTTTTTATACAGGTATTCGGTGCATTTAAGTAATGCGGCCTTTAGTCATGATAGTTTCTTCATATTAAATTGTACAAACAATTTAAAAATTCATTAAAATGTTAAGGATAACAAGCTTTCATATAGTACACCAAAAACAAGAAAAAGAAAATTGCGTTCTTAATTATACATCTTTATTTATTTAACTACAAATACAAACTACAAAAAAAAACCCTGATTTCTTGAATGACAGTTGATCTGGTATCTTTGTTGCTGATATACTTTGTGAGCTGTTTTTTTTTTAATTTCCTTCAACGTTTTAGTTATGTTTTCTGAGCTAGTGTAATTTGTTAAAAATAAATAAAGTTTCGTCGACTGCATCCAAATATTCTTGATCCCCATCTTTGTGAAACCCTGTTACAATGAAATTTCTTGTCGCTACTGTCTCCATGACCTCTGCCTCTACGGTGGTTTCTGTTACGTTATCGTTAATTTGCTGTATGTTGTAGTAGTAGTATCTTGTGTTTCAGTTTTACCATCTTCTTTAAAGGCATCTTCTACCTCTCTACGCTTTGCTTATCTAAGCATTTCCTTGTGTCTTTCTCCGTCAATATCGTAGCTGTCCCTATGCTTTAAGAAACCTCTATACTCTATTCAAACTCTATTGTTACTTAGATGCCCACTTCTTCTTTATCATTTGCATCCCAAGGCTCAATTGCCCTGTACTGTCCATCTACTAGCGGTACGCCGTCAAGAGCGCGAGTCCTCAAATGCTCACACATCTAAGGCAGGGGCCTGTCTGTGTTGCAGTGGCAACATTGCACCCTCCTCCCATTGAGGATTATGAGGACTCTGCTCTCCTTTATAAATTATGTCTTGCTGTTGTACATTGGAGGTGCTAAATGTAGGTAAATGACACCACTTTTGTACAGATATCCATATGTAGCGATGAAGGCTAGTGCAGAAGAAAGTAAAAACAGGTTGATCTTGGAATTCTTTGCTTTATAAGCTTGAGACTATGAGCCTTCAGGGACTGGTAAAAAGTTTAAGTGATTCTTGTTCTCTTCACATATCTGACGCATGCTTTTCCAGTGTGCAGGGACTCCGTGGCTCATGCGAACTTGCTGGATGCGAGGTGCGATCCTAAGCAGTGGTGTTATTTTAGTCAACATTCTAGATTACAACAAGTGAGCAATTGAATAACTTGTTGAAAACAAATAAGTATTTTATAAAATATGAACTATAACTATAGGTGCACTGTTGGATCTCTAAATAAAAAATGTACGCCTAGTTTCACCTAAAAATGTTTTTATTTAAGTTTTTTTTTTTTTTAAATTACAACTTAAATAAATACATTACTTTCTAAAAAATTAATTCGAAAACTTTTTACATTTTTTATTTCTTTCTTTCTTTTGTTGATTTTGATAGCTTTAGCAATTTAATTTTAAGTTGCCTCCCTTGGAAGCGTTAACTTACGAATGGGAGGTAATCTGTTAACATTTATTTTTTAATCGTAATTTAAATATTGTTACCTGTATAAAACATGTATTAAAACATGTATAATGCCAAACCTTTAAAACCTGTTTTAGACAAACTTTGTTAAAAGAAATTTCTTGATCAAGCCACGCTTTTTATATTTATCACAACAAAAAAAAATAATGTATTTGTTTCTGTATGTTGCATTAAACAAGCTAGTCATTATAACGGTTTTTATATGTATTATTATGTTCCCACGAACTAAGTCATAAAAGATACAGCCATAAGCAAAATATTTTTTTAAAAACATACCCCTGACCGCCCACCCCCCTTTGCCCAAAATCTACTAATTTCAAGCAAGATCAATTTATCTTATCTCTGTAGAAACATCTGTTAGTTTTTCTTAATATATATATATATATATATATATATATATATATATATATATATATATATATATATATATATATATATATATATATTTATATATATATATACATATATATATATATAATGTTTAAAGATAAGTTATCTAGTAAGTTCTGTTTGATGAACAATAGAAACTAGTATTCTAAAATACACACAACACAGTTGTTGAATAATCGAAGTTTAATAGCCAGCCGTGGATTCGGTCCCCTCTAAGTTCCCCGTCTTTGTAACGATACGATTATCCGAACGGATCCGCCGAAGTCGAGTACCTGGAGTGGGCCGGAGGGCCGCGAACAGCACTGGAGCCTTGAGGGCCACTTGTGGTGGTGGTTGAGGGGGGAGGGGGGTCTTGAGATGGGCCATCTTCAAACTTTTACTTATTTAGTTGTTTCTGTCTAGTATTTTTTAAAAATATTTATACGTCTATAATTTTAATCAATGAAGCGTTGGGAACAGACATCGCAATATTCAATGTATTCTGCATCATAGACCATCATTCATCGACCACTTTACTCCCACCCCCCACCCACACACACACATACCACAAACAATCTGCCCCCCCCCCCCCCCCCCCCAAACAGCCCCAGCAGCGTAGCTAGGGCAGAACTGATGTATTGAATTATACACCGTCAAAGTGTGGCACAAACTAGTAACACCGACTTTTTCAACTGGGTTGAGGGAAGGAGAGGGGAAGGGGGTGCTTTTTTAATAACAGGTATAAATATAATATAAATGGTAGGGGGCACACAATTTATAGTTCGCCCAGGGCGCCGGAATGGGTCGCTTCGCCTCTGTCCCCCCCCCCCCCCCCCTCTCTTCCTTTCAAAACTATTTTATTTTGAGGTTTAAATTTAACTCTTTGCGTGGCCCACAGCAAGACGTTAAAAAATATTGGAAACGGAAAAGTGATTCACGAACAAAGGGACAGAATCAAAACAAAGCACGGGAGATAAGGAGGTGCAGGTCTGCAAACAGAGTGAATGTACTTGGTGTGTAATTACAAACTTATTTGTGGTGATGCGAGTAGCTTCCCCTTTTACAACACCCCCCACCCACCACCATTTTTTTATTTCCTGCAGGAAACGTTTACAACGCGACCTCGCTTGATTTAACCCCCCTTGTTAACAGCCGGGGTACTAAACAATGGCCTCGACGCGATACATTCATTCTCTACGTCCCAGTGATGAGCTGCCAGCACTTAAGGAGTTTTTGGTTAAAAAAAAAAAAAAAAAAAAAAAAAAAAAATTAAGGGACAGGGAGGGTTGAGAGGGAGGGGGTTCATTATTTTTTTTCTCTCTCTCTCTCCCCTGAACGTCATATCTGCTGACCCCCGCGGGGTTTAGGGGGTTCTGGCTACAGTTTCAGATAGGTACCCAAGGCGCATTCACTTCACCGCCGTTGCTCGCTAACTAACCGTGAAAACGAGAGTCAGCCACCAAAGGCTCTTTTCAGTTTGGCAAACTCCACCCCTCGCACTCTCCATTTATCTCCCCTCACGCCCCAAAACAGTTGTTCCAGCCGCTTCATTTAACTCCCCTTCTTCTCGGTAGTTGCGCCCCCTTTGTAGCAAGTGTTAATAGTCAAATGACGGTTCGGTGTCATACTACTTTTATTTTCGTATTTTTATTTTTCTAGTTAGACTTACTTCCCCTTGTACTGCTTTGCTCGCATGAAAGAAATTTTTAAAATGTTTAAAGAAATAAGTTTAGTATGTGTTTTTTTTTTCAACATAATTAACGATTAGTTAATGTTAAGGGTATTTTACACGACGTAGTAATTAGCGGCCGCACATTTGTTTTTTTTTTTAAGCTGGAGGCAGACAAGATATGGTTGAATGGTTTCTAATTACAAAATCCTCTTGTGTTTATGGTCGAGTAATTTTTGTGCTATCCTCCTACAGAGGTGGAGAGAGAAAAAAGAGAGAGAGACTAAACAAGAAGAAAGAGTGACACACACACATACATACATAGATACATATATATATATATATATATATATATATATATATATATATATATATATATATATATATATATATATATATATATATGCCTATATATATATACATATATATATATATACATATATATATATATATATATATATATATATATATATATATATATATATATATATATATATAAGTTACCGCAATTGCAATAAGATAGAAACCAAAGAAAAGACAACAGGCAAGTATTTTAAGGCACCTATAAGTAGTGATACATTAAAGTTTAACACTATGTTTAGTTAACCGTCGTTTTATAAAATCTAGATTGTTCTGGTTTGTTTAACCGACATTTAGTCGACTGTCAGCTGTAGGTCAGGGTCATGAAGCATAGTTTGGGTGTTGATAATTTTTGAAACTGTTTCCATTTAGAATTTTAAGTCAGTTTTTTAAAATAAAATTATAATTACAGTAGGCTATATAATTTAACAAAGATAGTGGAACAATTTTAAAAGTTAATTGAACTCATATCGACTTAAACTCTACACTATTTTTTTTTCCTTTTAAAAAATGTTTATTGTAGACTATTGATTGTTTCAAAAATTATTTTATAAAATAAAGGCACCGGTTAACAAGTTCCGGCATTGATATTTAATAATTACAAGCTCTTCGTAATGTACAATATCAACAAACGAAATGAACATCAACATGATACCCAGACCCCTACCTTTTCTCTTTTACTTTCTTAGGATGATAGGATACAAATTTTAAATTTAAAAAATTAACCATCTAACAGTGTTGTGAATAGTAAAATATATCTCTGTGAAAAAAAAAATAACAATGCGTGGACGTAAAAAGTTGGTTACAAATCGATAACCAATCAGATCAAACACGCGGGTGGATAAGCGGCCATCTTGACGCTCTAGTTACCGAACATCGCCAGTGATTGCCGGGTCGCCCCTGTAAACACAGGGTCTACCAAGTTCCTTCCCTTTCTCAACTTTTTCTACCCTCTATCCGCTTCAAGTGCCCAATTAGGGCTGACGGTATACCCTCCCCCACCCCCTCAAAACTACTTGACCTTCCAATTAGTAATGGGAAGTCAGGTGGTTTTTATTTCTAATAATAAAAACATCTAACAAAAAACACAAAACAAAACAACAAAAAAGAACAGATCCTAAATTTTGGCGAAAGACAAAAATATAAACAATATGTTTTTTCTTCTTTTTTTTTAATTAAAAATATTAATTTACATTTATATTTGTCTCTTTGATTTTAGATTTATTTCATCAATTTACCGCAGTGATTTGCTTTATCTTTTATTTTTCTATGTTCAAATACTTTTTTTTTGTTCTTCAATAAAAATATTAACAACTGCGCATGGCGTCTTTAGCTTTCTTGTATATAAACAATAAAAAATATAAGCGATTACTTCAAACCCCATACATTTTCGAAATAATATTTTTCTTGGAACTCAGTTATAAATTTTAAACCCCACTTAATTTTTTTAAAACTGTCTGTTAACTACATACAACTTTAAACTTTTATACCTCTACATAAATGTGAACTGATACATCAACAAAACTGATCGAACTTTGCCTGGGAGTCTAAGACAATGAGCCTCTGGAAATTAGCTGTAGACTAAATGACAAAGCAATGTGTGAACGGTGCTGAAAACGAGTCGATCAATGCCACCACAAGTACCGGTTCGCCTAATTTGTCACAAGAAGCACGAACAGCACTCTGAAGCAATTTTTGTTTGTTTTAGAACTTTAGACCAAACCGATAGTGTTTGGAATTATTTTTTTTAAATAAACAACCTTTAATGAAAATAAAAATAATACAACCTTTAATGAAAATAAAAATAAAGCAACCTTTAATGAAAATAAAAATAAAGCAACCTTTAATGAAAATAAAAATAAAGCAACCTTTAATTTAAAAAAATTACGTAAATACGATGAAAAAAAACGACGAAAACGGATGTTAATGATGATAATGAGAACCAACGGATGGGAAGGGTGTAGATAGAGGGAGGGTGAGATGAATCAGACGAAGATTCAGTATCCCAAACCAGCCCCAAGAACCCAGCAGTCTCAGAAAGAAGAGTCGGTACCCCAAAGTCGCACCACCCGCCCTTGTATCTTGAGAGCATCCCATGAACCACTTTTCGCATCTCCGCTCGACGAAAAATTTTTTTTTTTCTTTCGCAGCGTAGCGGGAATACCCGGACGAACAATGGGAAGACGGTGCGCGCACCCCGTACTCGTGGTCCACTCTAATTGCAGGATCAGAGTCTCTGGCAAATTGCTTTAATTACGAGGGACTAGTTTGGTCTGACAGAAGCCATACCGGACTGTGAAGTTGGTCCCAGGGACGGCACGGTGCCAATGGGAGGCCTTTTATCGTCGTGTCACCACGTGACGTTGATGTCGTCAAGAATGGACTCGTCCATTGTAGGAGAGGGGTGGAGGGGGGGGGGGGGGGCAAGAGACGTCACAGTCATTGTATCAAACACGTCGGCCGCCACCCGCGCCCCCAACCTCTTCAACATCTTCAAGTTTTTTTTTTAGTTTTTTTTTCTTTCTTTCTACACGCCACACCAAAAAAAACGGATGGTAACAGAAGAAATATCTTGAAAAAATTACACAATTATTGGGCATTGATTGGTTTAAAATAACAGATTACAAGTTCCATTTCTGTACGTCCCCTTAGGTTTTATTAAAACCATACCCCGTAGAGAGGAACAATGTTGAAAGGGGGAAAGGGGGCGTCTGCCCGCCCAACCCCCCAGCGTTTACAATTCCACCCCCTCATGTTTATTTTAGCAATTTTGAAATTCTAAAATAATGGCATTGGAAATCACGCAACGTAAAACGCTCAACAAGAAGATGCTAAAAAATCTGGCACGCGGAAGATATCTCCCCCCCCCCCCCCACCCACCCCCTTCAATTCCATAAACGTTTGTTGTGAGGGTTCGCTATTAGTAATCTGTTATTAGTTGAGTCATTAGTTTTACTATTCTTTTAACAGAACTTTCATTGGCATATAATGAATCCACTAAACTAGAGAACCAGTAGCCATGAGTAACTTAAAGAGTAACACTGCTGTTTATTTTAAAACAAACTTTATAAAACAAATTTTGCAAAAAAAAAATTCTCTGGCATAACGTTCCCCCTGAGCTGCGCGGTTGCGCGTCCGCGCAGTAGTTTTGAACATTCTGCGCAGTCATTTTGTAAAACACATATATCCTTGTATAAGACTTTTAGAACACCGCGCACACAAATTACATATTGCACACTAGCTTTTTCCCCACAGATGAGACGTTGCCGGGCGTACGGTAAAATTCAATTTTGGTTAATATTGGTGAATGTGCAAGACTGAGAAATTGTGGAAGAAGGAGGGGGCGTGCGGAGGGTTAATATGTAAATCAAGTTATTTTTTTAACGTGAAAATGTATGGTTTTTTTTCACATTTTTCATTTAACGCTACATATATATCGCATATTATTTCAAATTTTAAATACAAAGCAATTTCATCATTGTATCGGTTCAGAGACTGTTAAATCGCTTACGAGTAAAATGAAGAATTTTATTTTTTAAAAGTTACCTTTTTAAATTTATAATTTTTTAAGGATGTTATAACATTGAACCGCTCTGGTAACGCCAAAGATTTTTTTCTTTTGGGACACCAAGCGAGCACGAATGCGCTGCAACAAACGCAACGAAAACAAAGGCGGATTACGTAACGGTGATGGGGCCGGAAGGAACTAATTTGTTCCGTCTTGGAGCGAGACAACGCCCGGCTAGTTACCAAGCCGCAACTCTGCCCCCCGGGGGCGCGGACGTGACGGGTTCCAGCACCAGACGTGACATCATGCCCGGAGTATCACGCGTGGTAAGCGGGGAGTGTATCCAATCAGAAGGGTGGGCGTGGGAGGAGGTGGGAGGAGGAGAGTGTTGAGTTTATACATTTAAAAAAAAGATATACAAAATACTTCTTTTATATATATATATATATATATATATATATATATATATATATATATTGACCTAGGTTTATGGATACTGAAAGTAGTGGTCAAAAAATCAAATTCAATGCTACAATAAATGTACAGAAGGAAGAAAAATGACAACGAGCAAAGATTTGTCTGAATACTCCATAGCTCTCTGCCTGATGGACGTTATACCCGACTCCGGCAATGTCAGATTATTCTTCCGGCATTATATCATGTGAGCAAGTTAACATTTTAAAAACAGCTTGGTGCTCTACTGGTGTCAGAGACAGTATACAAATTAAATTAATGTGTTGCAGAGGAAGGAATAAAAACGGTAAAAATTGTAATATACCAAAACATTAATTAAAAAAAAATCAAAGTATAGTAGGACTTGACAGCGGCGTTCTTGTGGGCCCACCGAGTTTTTTTCCTGGGAACGGCAATCAATCTTTTCTCAAAAGCGTAAAATAAAATAATTTAATTTAAAAACACGTGGTCTATTTTTTAAACATGGATGTAAATTGGTTCATTTTCATTTGCCACCCGATCAAGATGTCGAGTTTTTCGTTGTTGTTTGTACTTAAATCAAAATTAAATTTCTGAACGATTTTTCTTATATTCATACGTTTACATCTTAAAGAACTGGTCTAGCGCTCCCAAAAAAATGATTCCCCGTTGCTATTGTTTCGAGAAAGAAAACTAAGACAGTTCTATGAGTTAGTTTTGATACATCGAGTATACAAAGAAAAGTCGGTCATTCAATTATACGTTAATAGTTTTTTTTTTTTTATTTCTTCATTATCAGCCGGGTTTTAAAATAAAATATTCACATGACTAAAACTATCAATTAAAAGAATTGATTTTTAAAAACTGGGATTCAATTTTCCCCAGGAACCTCAAGAAGAGCCGTGTTATCTCTTTCAAGTTTTTCCGCCTCTGAGAACGAAAAATGTGTTTCTCGCGGTGGTCAACTCGAGGGGAGCGCTTCCCAGGGCCCTGAGCGGTGTCTGATCCAATCTTTGCTACCTCCGAGCTGGTGGACGCTTCAAGAGCACTTCTCCTCCACGGCTGAACAAACGGCCAGGCCCGGGGCCCGCGGCCCGGGGACAAGGTACTCCCTTGCTAGTTAATTAGGCCAATCGTCCGTTGAAGCATATTTGCTGTAACGCTTTTAGTAGCCCTATTTCGGCACGGACGCGGAATGCGCGCATGTTTTCCTCTCTAATGATGAGCTTAGTGATTTTCTCGCACGGCGATCCGGGGTCGGTGTTAATCGTCCCGGCGCAATGATACAATAGCTGCGGACTATTCACAACTGTTTTTCGGGTAGCTTTTAACAGGTGGGAGATCGGTGAAGTAGCACTTCACAATTTCTAAAAAAAAAAAAAAAAAAAGTGAATGGTGAATTGTAAATCTTTTTATTTTGCAGTAAACTCGACTGTTGGTTAAGGAATTATTTCACATTAAATAAAATTCTTCGTTTTTTTAAGAGAGAAACACACATCAATAACAATTTAACAACAGCAACAGCAACCACAACATCAAAACAATCGTAACAGCAACAACAGCGGCAACAAAAACAAATGTTTCTACCCTGAAACGTAGCCATCTATATTTAAATAGTGGTTAATCATCGATGCTGTATTTTTTGCCATTGTGTGGTTATTTTAAAAGTCTACACACTTTCGACATCATGAGCAGTTTTAATTTGTCTCCCTAACTGTGCATATTCATAAATTAGGACAGGTGAACTCGGGTTATAGTTGGTCTAGTTAAAAAAAATGTTAACATCTCGACAAGCTAGTAAAATAACAGAATATTTGAACACAGTATAGGAGCATTTATCTAAAATAAGGAATGGAAAACAATGATATCCTGATCAACGAATCGATTTTTCACCGTAACCCTACATCTTCAAGAAAGCGAACCGCGTTGTAAGGCAATTAAATTTAGAAATGATCCGTATTTTGTATACAACTATAAGCAATGAAATGCCAGTTTTGTATACGATGGTGTTCATTGTTTCTGTCCATTCCAAGCTGTTTTGTACCAGAAGTCTTACGGCACCTAGGCTATTTATTGTCCATCCCACGTTTAGCTAGTACCAAAAGTCTTAAGGCACGCAGGCTATTTATTTACCATCCCAAACTTTACCAAAAGTCTTACGGTACCCAGGCTAATTACTGTCCATCTCAAACTTTACCAAAAGTCTTACTGTACCCAGGCTAATTATTGTCCATCCCAAACTTTACCAAAAGTCTTACGGTACCCAGGCTAATTACTGTCCATCTCAAACTTTACCAAAAGTCTTACTGTACCCAGGCTAATTATTGTCCATCCCAAACTTTACCAAAAGTCTTAAGGTACCCAGGCTATTTATTGTTCATCCCAAACTTTAACAAAAGTCTTAAGGTACCCAGGCTAATTATTGTCCATCCCAAACTTTACAAAAGTCTGGCGGTATTCAGGCTATTTATTGTCCACCATAAGCTTAGTTCGTACCGAAAATGTCTTACAACACTTAGACCTATTTGAAAAATTAGTTTAAAAAAATCTTAGAAATGCAGATTCTTTGAGACTATGCAATCCTTCTTCATCACCGCGACATTGTTCACGAAAGCGTCTGAACTATAAACTTCATTAAAGCCATTGAGCAGATAATGCAACTCGAACTGTAATTAGTATTTGCGTGATTGATAATCCACGTGCCATCAAACAGAAGGACACGGACCAATCAGATCGCAGGACTTGATGTTACCAATTGATTTAGTGGAAAGGTCAAACTATCATTAGGGTCCGGGGGATTCACCCCCCCCCCCCCCACCCCCTCTGCCGTTTACATTGACAGACAATCAGTTGGGGACGGGCCATCAGATCTCATTAGATGACCAGTGTCGCGTCTCTGTCCAGCTTTGGGGTGAACCCCGAGGGGGGGGGGGGTCGGTCGGTCATCGTTTCAATAACAGGCTATGTTTAAAATTTTAAATGACGCGTGTGATGATAAGAAGACTACAGTAAAGACAGTAACGGAAATATTTTTTTTTGTTTCATCTGAAAGAAGCCACCACATTAGAAGCATCCCATGATATTATATAAATTATTTCTACTTATTTGGGGGGGGGGGGCAAGAGGGGGGCGGCGTGTAAGCTACTAGCGACATATTTCAAAATTAAAAGTATATATATATATATATATATATATATATATATATATATATATATATATATATATATATATATATATATATATATATATATATATATATATATATATATATATATATATATATATATATATATATATATATATATATATATATAGTAAAAAAAGTAGTTCCATTTTATTTCGTTTTTACCTCAGGTACCTCAGACACATTGAGAAGAATTTTCAAAAAGCTTTTGTTGTTAGAGAAATGAAAACAAAGAGAAAATAAACCCTAGAAATCAGGGATGAGTGGACAAAGTAAAAGACCAAATTATCTGCCTTGTCCGCGGAACAAAACAAAAAAAAAGAAAACAAAAATAGAGAAGAAACAAGAAAAAAGGATTTCTCCTACAAAGCGACGACGACAGAGGCGGTGTCCCTGTTCGTTCACCTCCACACCGGAAGGAAACGCAATCTTTGTTTTAGCAAGCGGCGCATGCGTGCGCGAGTTTATTTGAAGACTTCCAGCTGAATAGGCCCCGATATCCTCGAGTCCCACGTCACTATGACAACCATCTTCTTGACCCCTAGGATGCAGTCCCCTCGGCCCCCTCTGACGAACGTCTGAAGGACTCTTGAGAAAGTTGGTTGGGGGGTGGGAGGTGGGTTGGGATGGGAGGGGGGGGGGGGATTGAAGACGAGGGACGGTGGATCGAATCGCGTTTGGATTCTTTGCAGCCCGAGCAAACGGCATTCTGTGATCGCTTTTCTTGTTTCCCTCGTCGCTCTCTTCATCAACTTGGTTGACAGCGACGTTCTGTCTTCCGGGGGGGGGGGGGGGTGTACGGACGGGACTCCTGTGGATTTTTCCCTGTTTGGACACACGTCAGACCAACGCACATCCAGAGACATCACTACACGACACACGTCCCGACACACAACTACACAGACACATAGCCAACATACACAACTACAAAGGTACAAATTACCCAGCATATGACACAGACACATGTCCCAACAAACAACTTCACAGACACATAGCCACACACAACTTCACAGACACATAGCCACACACAACTTTACAGACACATAGCCACGCACAACTTCACAGACACATAGCCAACATACACCACTACAAAGGTACAAATTACCCAGCATATTACACAGACACACGTCCCAACACACAACTTTACAGACACATAGCCAACATACACCACTACAAAGGTACAAATTACCAAGCATATTACACAGACACACGTCGAGACACATAACCACATCACTACACATATACGTCAGTCTAAAAAGACGTCCAGACACATCATAAAACAGACACACTTTCCAAAACAACACAACACAAACCACGCATCACTTTCACAAGGCACACTACAGCCATAGTATTTGTAAGTTTCGTCAAACCTACACGTGAATCAGGTACCCATCAGAGCTGGGTGGACTTGAACCCTGATTCGAACTCGAGACTTTCGGGTCAGCAGTCAAATTGTTTGTAAATTTAGAAGTTATATTTCAAACAGCGAATTAATTTCCATTTCGCGCGATACCACATAATTATATTGCACAAAAACAAATCCAATAAAATTAAAGAGGGCCCGATAAGATTTCCACACCGAGTTGTTTTGCTTCTGCTCGTGTGAGAGGGATAAAATTGAACCAATGAAAAGCATTTATTCCACTGACGGATAATCATGGATTTACACAACAGATTAAGGAACGATTTCAATATATTATAGCTGTCTTTCACACAAAGGAAATGTATGTTGTAAATATCCTTTTAAGGTGAAATTTGTATTACAAAATGAAAGTTAAATTAATTTTTAACATGAATAGAAATGCAATGATATTCAAATATAAATTGCAACCAGAAATGAAGAAAGATTTCTTTTTTTTAATAGCATAATCTATGCAACAATAATCATCATCAATTTCATCTTTTTTTTTGTAATTTTGTAATCTTTTTTTTTTAAATTTTAACGAGATCCGACAACCTCAACGCCTAGTACCTCACAGTGCCATTAAAACGAAACTTGGTTAACTTGGTCTACATCGGAGTTTCTTTCAGTCTTCATTTCGAAATACAATTGATATTGAAAAAATATACTTTTAGTAGTATCTGCTGCCCCCCCCCCGGTTATTTTAGTTCGCCCCCCCCCCACCTCCGAGAAAAAAATTGTCTGAAAGAAACACTGGTCGACATGTATAGTAGTCACGTCTAACCTAACGCTAGGGAATGAGTGGTCTAGCGGTAGAGAGATGGGCTGCAAACCCGTAAGTCTCGAGTTCGAAACCGGGTTCAAGTCAGTAGACCGTTCCTGAGTCCACCCAACTCTGATCGGTACCTAACTCACGTTAGTAAAGGTGGCTGGGCATAGTGCTGACCACACTATCTCTTAGTAAGTGAACTCTACTTCACTTGCCCTATAGACCGTCAGATTTGAAAATGGAACTTCACTTAACTCACGATGTAGATAAAAATTTCCTTTCATCTTTTCAAGCGTTTTACCTTGCACCAGTTTTTTTTTAAGTTCAATTTCTTATCTTTGATTGAGTTAAACCTCCATTTAAAACAAAAAATCTATTTCCCGTAAATTCAAATCGTCCCCCACTAATAAACAATACCGCACTCTTTCCTCGACCCATCACCGCGGGAGGTTTGAGCCGCGGAAGAATACAGCGCGTCGACGGGTCAGCGTCCGACGAGTGACGTAACAACCGCTACAAAGCGTTTGCGGCGGAGATGTTGAAACCGCTTGGAGATTATGAAGTGCATCTAGCCGGGTCCTTACCTGCCGGCGTGGAGACTACGTGCGCGCGTCCAACGATTCAACACAATACAGGGAATCAACAAGAGCTAATGCTATTGGTGACCGGGAAACTCCCATTTTTCTCCGACAGTGAGTTAAGGAAAAAAAAAATTAATCTAGAGTGGTGACGTGACAGTCAAGTAGACACTCCAAATAAAATCAAAGTGATGAAAGCAAGGGGAACAAAACATTGATAATTCAGACAAGTAGGCTATTCTGCAGATATTCATTAAAAAACAAGATACAGAAGAAGAAAAAAAAAACAAGTTGCATTTTTATCATTTATTTCAATGAAGGCATTAGTCCTTATATACAAGAAATTTGAAGCAGTTCTTCTTTAGGGCTATAAAAATATGAGCCCTAACTTTTTTTAAAAAAAAACGCGACTTAATCAGTACTTTTAGATTATTAAAAGTCACAGTTATGTAACAAAATATATTGAAGTAGTTTTTTTTAATCATACAAAAAAAAAACATCCACTTTTAAAGCCAATCTCAGTCGCAGGCTTGAATGTGAAAGCCTCGATGAAGTAGGTGCATATAAGAATCTACCCCCTCTCTCTCTACACATATTTATTATAGTTGTAGTTTGTAGCAAGGAAAAAATACAATGTGCCTGTTAAAAATTGTTTATTTCCAATGAACCAACATTTCAGAAATCATTGACATCTACATGACAAAAATGTTACAATTAATCAAGGGGCATCGACCTATGGTTCACTAACATCACACCTGGTAGAAAACAGCACCACTGAAAAATGAAGCTATCCACCACCTCCCCTCTCCGTGCCCAATGCACTTTTTTTTTATTCTTAACATAAAATACTGTAATACACCATAGAAAAACACACAAAAAATATTTCAAATGCTTGGTACTTGCAGAATCTAAATGCCAACAGAAATTATCCAGGAGACAAATGTTACAGTGACACTGAAAGTTACAATGTTACAAACAATCCAGACACTAAGGTTATTATTTACATTTCCATTCATCCAAGGTAGCTACTATAAATCAATCCTCACCCCCTAAAAACCATGACAATGTTATAAAAAAATCCATGACATAAATCATTCAGTGTCTACAATGCCATAAGCTTGAATACAATGAGGTAATCAACAATACAACAGTAGAGGACATCTACCTTCCTTATCAACATACCAGATTTTTAAACATTTTAATTTATTAAATTTCCACACATTTATGTTTTTTATGTGTATGATTAATTAACCTGATTTAGCATACATTTCTGAGATTATTGCTGACCTGTAAATGTCACTTAAGACTTATTGTTATATAATTACACTAGTATGCAACATGGGAATCTTGATACAGTTTAATTCCTATTAAAAAAATACATTGAAAAATGAAATTTAATGGGTGACAGAAGGAGACGGTCCCTAGTATGGTCTGTATCTTTCTCTGTGGGCGTGGTCTGGTTGTTGTCTGCCCCTGCTGGCGTCATAACTCTGGGTAAAAAAAAACAGACATTTTAAAGTAAATAAAAACTAATCAAAAGTAAAAAGGTCATTGTACAGAGAGCCCATGAGACAGTGTGGTCAAATGTAAGAGCGTTCAATTGCTAACCCAAAAGTCTAAAGTTCGGATCCTGAGCTCGAGATGGTACAACGTCCGAATGCACCCAGCTCAAATGTTAGGGACAAAAATATACTGCTGACCACACTATCCCTTCATATACAGAGGTCACTGAAATCTGTGAGATCTACTTCACCTGTCCCATGTGCCGTAAGGTTAAAAGTGTACTTAACTTTTTACAGAAAGGCCATAATGTTTTATTTTGGGTTTTTTAAACGTTTTTGGTTCTTTTTTAAGTTTACATTTTAAAATATTACCAAAGAATTTAAATTACAAGATATTGTCCTTAACTGTTTAACACAAAAAACATTAACAGCTACATTTACACAGGAGAGGTTATTTGTCATTAAAATTAAAATGCTAGTCAAGATGTGTGTGTGTGTGTGTGTGTGTGGTACCCATGTGTGTGCAAGGTGTGCATCCAAGTACTCACCCTTGACGCAGGGTACCCTCTGTCCTGCTGTGGAGCTGCGGGGTAGGACTGGTACACACTCTCATCACTTTCATACTGCTGGCCTCTGCTGGATTGGCTCCCGTAGGAGCTGGTTTGGTTGCCATAGCTACTCTGTCTTGGTTGTGATGTGCTGAAAAGTAAAAATCCGTTTGGCCTATGATTGTAAAATTTACTCAAGTACAAAGAAATAAAAAAGGAAGTTGAAAAAAAATTTGGAGAAAAAAAAGATTTATAAATTTAAAAAAGTAAATAAAATGCAAGAGTTATCTGGCATTTACAAATTGAGAGATGTTCATATTTTTTTATATTCAGACAATACATTCCTTTCATTTCTATTTTATTTCTGCCACATTGGCTGCACCATTTAGACACCCAGGAACTGCCGTGGTTTGAAACCCAAACACAATCTGACCATTCAATTCAGGTGAGGCGGTGACCACGAACTGACGCGATAAAAAGGCGGATGTGGGAGGGAGCATCAAACCAAGCGATGGTCAGTGAAGAAACACAGGGAGTCGCCTCCTGCTGACCACTACTTTACGGGAGCGGTGTGTGGGTGGTCAGTAGCAAAATATCAATCCAACAGCAACAATGGCAACAGTTTTCATCCGGTGCCGATACTGGACTAAATCTCTGAAGTTTACAAAAGTAAAGTTTCCCTTTCAAACCTGACGGCAAGAGAAGTCGAGTTCATTTGTTTCTGTGACCTCGGCATATAAAGAGATAGTGGGGTCAGCACTATGCCCAGCCGCCTTTACTTTCCCTAACGTGAGTTAGGTACCCATCAGAGTTGGATGGACTCAGGGACGGTATACTGACTTGAACCCGGATTCGAACTCGAGACTTGCGTGTTAGCAGTCCAGCTAACAGCCTCTAGTCACCTGTATACTTCCTAC
Source organism: Physella acuta (assembly GCF_028476545.2). Classification (NCBI taxonomy): domain Eukaryota; kingdom Metazoa; phylum Mollusca; class Gastropoda; family Physidae; genus Physella; species Physella acuta. The sequence continues at coordinate 947,480 of NW_026731940.1, read as the reverse complement.
TGTACCTACGTGCCGACTGACACCATGATTTCAGGTACGACTACCCCTACTTTAATTACTTTCACCGTCAGCAACTAAATTGCCTACTACAAGACAAAAAATTAAAGCCACCAAAGCTTATCTCATACATCTGTCAAAGCTTACAAAGCCCTGGCCGTAATAGCAAGTCAGTTCTATTCAGCAGAACACCGGCACTACATTCAAACTTCTAACCTGTCAAACTCCCGTTGTCACGGTTCACGGACAAGATGTCGGAGAGACGAGGGGGAGGGAGGGGACGTGTAGGACAAAGCTCTGACTTTGTATCTTTACTTACAACTCAACTGTCACGGAACACTGGGTGTGGGGTGGGAGGGAGGGGAGGAGTGCCCATTTTTTTTTTTTTTACAGCCGGATCAGTGAACCCGAAACGTTAGCTGCCCTCGGTATGTATTGTTCATTTCTCCTTCTCCACGCCGGCTGTTTAGGGCATGGTGGTTGATGAGGTCTTCAAGCCTCTCGTCAGCATCATCTCTCCCGGCTCGGCTTTCTTAATGAGTAAATCACCGGGGGTGACGGGCTGAGAGGGGGGGGGGTGGGGCTCGAATAAGACCCCCAGGTATGATCCAAGGTAAAAGAGCCACCGGCGTTACAGGTGTGTGAAGCACTTGAGCCAGCCCCATGAGGGCCAACTCTAAATGCGAGCACCAAAGCTGGACACGGGCAGTCAATGGTAGTAGGAGGATCCTACCCCGTGGTCTGGGCGGGATGTGCCTCATCATTCACCTACCACTACGTTTCAAATACCCAACAGAGGGGGGAAATAAAAAGATATTTCTTAGATTGGTGTTGCAGATTGAATAAATGCAGGGAGAAAGGGAACAGGGGTGTGTCGCACTTGAAAAGCCGTCATATCAGGTGGAGGGGGGGAGGGGAAGAGCCCGCCGACTGAATACGTGCTTCGGTGTGTCAGCGATGTCGTGGGGGTCGGGAATTTGTCGCCGCACAATACAGCTAGCCCCTGGACCCACCGGGGGGCCGGGGCACAATGCGGGGGGAAATCCCGTTCGAGCCCCGCTGCTGCGCATTGCGGACGGTGGCGTGACGGTGGTATAATGAGCCCGGGGGTGGAGGTCAAAGGGAGGGAAGGAGGTGGAGTGATGGTGACGTTTTCACATGCTGTCGTCGGGGAGTCTCCTCCCCCTCGGTCTGTTTCACCCCCCCCCCCAGTGACGCAATGTGTGACGTGTGCACACGTGCGCTGGTCCCTTTGACCAATGACCCGTGTCCTTGGTATATGATTCTAACGTTCGTCTCTCTAGTCCATGCTTGTATAAGACTGTCATGTAATCTTGGTACACATTCATCGGCATTAGCGTCCTGGTATTATGAATTTAAACATGCGGCTAATTTAATTCCCAGGTGTACTAAACATGATTCTGGATGTTATAATTTACTGTCAAACGCGCGGGTCAATTTAATAAAAGATTAAGTTAGAAGCAGGTTAATCATTGGATGACCCGGGTCCCCGCTTGTTGAAAAAATAAAATGTATCACAAATCCCCTGCTTGAACTGACTCGACTGGTGCTGGGATATTTAAACCCGACTAATGCGCATGTCTAGACGGCTTGCAGAGACGCGGCGATTAAATAAAAAACATGTTAGGAATGCTTGCCTCACACCCTCACAGCAGGCGCTAAAGTCTAGTTCTTGGGGGGAGAAAAACTACAGGTCAACTAAATATCTTATCACAACATACAAAGTTTTAGAAAATTCTAAATACTCAAAGAAAAAAGGTTTTGATAAGCTTTGATTCTAAGAAAACAAGTTAATAAAAAGTCTAGTGACAATTTAAGCGCAATTTCCTTAATTAATTTTTTGTAACCGAACGAAAGGATATTTTTGAAAACTTTCTTCGGCAATATTGTTCTAAATTATGGCAGGAATCGATTGGTAAATGTCTCAAGTCGCTAAGTGGTCTGGTTGCCGCGATATGGGCCAAAAACTGCATTTTTTCGAGTTTTTTTGGCTTTTCCGGGAAATCCAGGAAGGAATTCCGGGAATTTTTTTGGCCCACAATCATCCTTGGAACTTGCTTAACATATTTGCTTTTGGAACTAGTCCTCGATATTGCTTCGTTGAGGAGGAGATACGACTTAAAGCTGCGGACACACATCCATCCATCACCAGAAATGACGAGCTAATAATCGCAATTGTCCAGTATGGAAATTGCGCTAAAAAGTAGAACTCACCTGTAACTATAGCTGTCTTGTCCTCCCCGGTACCCCCCGCGCCTGTCCCTGTTTGAAGCACCACCCCCTGCACCACCGCGGTGACCATAACTGTTCTGACCACCGTAGCTGTTCTGACCACTGTAACTGTTCTGTCCTCCGTAGCTTTTATTCCCACCTTGACCACCGTACCCACCTGAGGAAGAAAAGATAATGAATAGAATCAACGAATGCTTTATAGTATAGACAGTGAACATCTAATGAATGTAGACAACGCAGTTTGTTCCAGTAAACCCAACACAAACTCCTGCAACTAATTACAGAGAAGTTTCACCTTGGGAACTCAAAACTCTGGTGTAGCTTGGGAAATGTTGTTCAAGCATAAAGTCGACATCTAGACACTGAAGTAATGGTAGATGAGAAGGAGGCGGTCAATTTCAATTTATTCAACAACGTTAACAACAGTAGGCACGGAGGCTTTTTTTCACATTATTGTTGACATAGACCTAATAAACCTTATACAACCAAGTTTTTTTTTAGTAATGTTTTGACTATACTGGCAAAGATTTAAAAATAATAATAATAAAGCACACTTTGAGACTTTTCTAGGCCAATGCCATTATTGATTGTGATCCATTAACATTTTGAGACATTCTAATCACACATGTACTTTTAATTTCTATAGGATTGTATACACACTCGAGTCCTTTAGTCAGTTAACCTTGAGGTAAAGAACAAAATAGACGAGACAAAACACTTAGAGCAAGATGGCCGACAAATCACAGAGTCTACGTCCAGACGATGAATGCTTTAGACACCAGCTAACACGGTAAAGTCGTTTGTTTCACTCCCCACCCTGCTGAAATAATTAACTTGTTCCATTAATACAACTCGAGCGCATTGATTGCTTTAATTGGGCTGGACGTGTGTGAAGTTTGGCTCGTGTCGGGGTGAGGACATCCTCCCCCCCTTCTCCAGGTCAGCACTTGGGTCACGTGTCACAGAGAGAGTAAGGAGTGATCACACATTCGCTCCCATTTGAGGTTTTTAACACACAACCACCGAGATTAAACCGCTTTCGTTTATAAAACACACACCAAACGCATGTATTACGCATGCGCAGATCTCTTGAACCCAGGATAAAAGCCCTCCAAGGTCAGACCCCACTCGCATGTAGACAGTCTTAAGACCCCGAGCCCGATCCCCGGCATTGAGCGGCTCCCCGGCTGATTAGCCGGACTTTAAAAGAATAAACGTATCGGCGCCAGCCTTGATCGCAGTAATGGGACAACGGTATTGTGTCTCCACCCCCCCCCCCCCAGTCCACCCCCACCCCCTCCCCTTTCCTCACCTTACGCAGACAAACCGCTCTCAGCGAAAAGGTTAAAGCTGCACGCTGCATTTAAAGATTACGGGCTCAATGATAATGGTACGCTACTCCTCTCAAAGATTACGGTGCCGCTGTCTCCGGACAATGCCGGCTAATTGCCTTCCATGCTCCGTGTAGCCGTGGTGTCTATTCAGCCGGGGAACGTCTCTGCATGCAGTATTACGAGGACAAATCTCCTCGCAATCCCAGCAAATCCCACTCCCCCCCCCCCCCCTCCCCACGTCTATGAACTGAACGATAGACACACACCGCTGTGGTTGCTCATAGCGATACGCACCGGAAATGTACTCGCTGGCTCGTGTTTGAAAAAATCCTGGCAAGCTGAAAAAGGTTTTTTACAAAAAGCCTTAATATAAAGAAATAATATAAAAAAGGGCGTTTGATAATAACTTGAAATCTCAGGCAATTGTCTTACACCACTGAGCAGAACCAAACGCTGTAGCCACAATGAAACATTTCTTTAGAACATAATTAGCTCTACTCATATTTTTAATTTGCCATTTGTTGAAAACGTTACGAGAATGAGATTTTTTTCTTCTAAAAGGAAGAAATGAAGTGTGAAATACAAGATGCATGTCGGCTAATGTACGAGGAGAAGAGGGAGTAAAGCGGACACCACGTGAGGGTGGAGGGGAGTGTACCGGACACACGTGGGGAGAATAAAGTGGACCTAAAGGAGAAAAAAAAACAGCTAATTTTATTGCGATACAATGTTTAGTCCAGTTAACTTATTCGAGTGATAAAACGGTATTAAAAATGTGTATATATACACCGTGACGCCACTAATTGCTATACTATTTAGATTTGTGTCAAATGAATAGTATGTGGCCTAGAGGTGTGTTAAATGTATAGACCATGGCGTGAACTAAAAATGTTCATGCAATAATAAATGCTATAGGCCCTACATCACAATAATGCAAGCGATCACTCTACTATAAGCGATCAAAAACGTGGGGCGCCGAAGTAAAAGTTATATTACTATTGATTAGATAATACTATTGACTTTTATTAGGGAGCTTGTAGAGAGTCAACAGTATTAGAAACTGTAAGAAAATCACGGCGCCCCACGTTTTTGCTCGCTTATAGTAGAGTGATCGCTTGCATTATTGTGATGTAGGGCCTATAGCATTTATTTTCTACTTTTTAGTTCAATCAGAAAACGTGGGTTTTTAAAAACTTTTTTAATGATTATTATTTTCTACTTTTTAGTCTTTGTCTGTTTGTTTGCATTAAAATCTTGCTATCGATTTTATCTTTTCACTTTTTTTGGGTAAACGAAGACAACTCGTAAAAAGACAACTCGTAAAAAGACAACTCGTAAAAAGACAACTCGTAAAAAACACGTTGTTTGAATACGTTACTGACTAGAACACATAGATTTGAACCCGTGTCGAGTGGGATAGCAATCGTGTGCCCAACCACTCGACCATATCGTCTCCCCCAAACTGGCCTACCTCCTGTAAGTTTAAACTCGGTTCAAGCTAAATTCTCTGCCCCTAAGCCTGTGGCGACATGTGATCGTTCGCTTCACTGCGCGCGAGGTACGCGTCGCTGGTTTTTTTTTTGTAATGGCTAGCAGAGGAGAATTATATATATAGATTATATAGCGGTCTAAAATGCTCAATAAAATGTTTCCATTGATCAATTTAGTAATAATAACAATTGAATATTCAATGGTCATCCAAAAGAAAGCTTCCCTGAAAATTTCAGCGCGCTAGCTAACTGGGAAGTGCCAGAAATTTCGATCGCAAGATTGGATTGGAAAGACAAACAAATAAATAAATAAACACACAGAGAAAGCAAGTTAAAGAAAACGTGGTAAAAATCGCCAAAATACAGCTTAAATCAGATTCTTCTTCTAAATTGTTCATTTATTCCACTGACATCTTGTTCCTTATTAAAGTTATGTTCAAATTGAAAGGTAAGCTTTCTCAATATTTTCGGATAAAAAATCTAATTGCAAGTAAAGGGGGCGGGAAATTATATGTATACGTTTAAAATTATAATGAATCACGTTATATGATAATATGATATATATGAGTACCAGAACCATTTGAAACCACATCAAAATCAAAGCGTGTTTTACCAGCATGGAAAGTAAATATTTTTGTGTGTTTTTGGTATGGGGGTGGGGGCAGAAACGATTACAGCGACGTGTCAGCAGATTGTGACGCTCCTGTTGCAACGAACCACGGGTAAGTGGGAGCGCTGACAGCGTGTGTGTTTTGGCTTTACAGCAACAACACCCCACTCTAAAGATGTCAGCCCCCCTCGGGTGACAATGGAGGTGCATTCCAATTTCCCCGGATGCTGCAGCAGGCTTAACCTCCCGTGGAGGGGACAAACATAGCTCTGCTAGCCTTGCTCGCCACAATACAGGCGAGTTGTCTTTAGGATGTACTGACACTTCTCTTCAACAGCGTTTCAAATGTAGGCAATGTCAACAAGATATTGAGTTTTTTTTTAAAGTATATCGAAAACGTTACGTGAAAATCAGACAAATATATCTAGTCTATCTACAACCAAAACGAAAGTAGAAGTATGAGCACCCCCAATCACTTATGCCTGTATTAGTGAGGTGAAGCACTTTGAATAGAAACAACACACTGTTGCGTCTCTCGATCACATATTCTGGGTTGTAATTTAGGGAACGAATCCAATGTTAAAGACAGAAGAACGCGGGCTGAAGGAAATAGGCGACTGGCCACTGTCCAGGCTTTCACATACTAAAGGTAATGTTGTATGTGTGTTGGTTGTCTGTTACCACAACAGCCAAAGGTAACAATTTAGGTGTGTTAGTCGTAGCATTTTCTGTAAATTTTTTGTTTTAGGTATATTGTGTTTTTTTTTACACACACTAGCCAAATTAAAAAATTTAGATGTATTAACCGTTGGTTGTTTACCTAACTAAACAGGGACAGTTCCCCTAACCTACGGTCTAGTACCCCGATCCGACACAACTAGTCTATACCCGTCTGCCACGATTCGTTCGTCTACACCCAATTGAAGCCGGCAAAGCTTGTCATTAATTAATTATAGAACGCCATTATTCACAAACCTAACTATTTATGCGAATCATAGAAATACGGACAAAAATGATAAATAAATTGAAACGTCTTGAATACAAGAGTAACGATTTGTAAAGATTATGTCGCAGTGAATAGTTAATGAAAAAGCTCTTCTCCGAGTGACGGCTACTCCCTCATTGATGGACCCGTTCCTGGTGCGGTCTAACCCCTGGTTCACCCAGCGTTTATCGGCCACAAAGATTGTATTTACTGCTTTTCTTGTCGCCTCATTCACACGGAGAAAGTGAAAGATCACTTGAGGTAATGATTGACAGGCGAGCGTTTTTCAACCCTTCTTTCAACAACTCCAGGAGTCCAAGAAGGGGGGCTACGATTCGATACGTCTGGTAGGAATTCTTTTTTTTTTTGTTTCCCGATCTGAAGGCGAGGCAAACTTGTTGGTTCACGGAGGGAAAGAAAACCCAGTGGCTTCCATTTTTTGGTTGATGTATCTTTGTTTGTCTAGCCTTTACATCCCGACATGAGGTCCCTTTTTGCCGACAGACCACATTCAAGTCATCCTGACAGTCACTTACTAAAGAGGTTTTGTTAGCTATTTTATACAAGTGGTCTATACAATACTTGCTAAATTAGTAAGACAATGAGCTGAAACGTTCCTGGTGAAAACGGAACTATTATAACAAAAACAAATCAGACGGCATTTAGTAATCTAAAAATCCCTGTGTCTTTTAAAACATGTTTATACGTGTGTGTAAAATATACACTAAAGTCATATAGATGTATTAGTCAATGTATTAGCTAAGTAATAATAAATCCAACCACAATTCATAAAAGATCAATCTTAAGTTTTATACATCCCCAGAAGAAAACGAAACCAAAAAGAAATCTAAAAAATGAGGAATGAATATGTTCCGAAAAACGAAGAGACCAGGAACAATTGGCTGTGAGGGTACCCTGGACTCTATCGTCTGGTCCGACAAGGACGCTCGAGACCCGGTGAACAGCACTCACCGTTAACTGTCGAGATACTCCCGGGTTAGGTGTTGGCGTTGTCGTATCACCCCCACCGCCACCATCGCCATAGACCTGGACACGGGTGCTTTTCATCGAGTAGACTAGGGCTATTTAAGGTCATCACTTGGGGGACTCAGGAGCTTGCTGGGAGAGCAGGATATTGCCGACTTCTTTATGATGATAACAAGGGGCTGGAGAGATAGGAAGTGGGCCCAGAGAGCTGGAGGGAGTGATCCTTCTCGAGTGTCCGAAAGGGGAATCTCTAGGCCGACAAGAGGGACAACTCGGCGATCTTCGACAATGTTTACATAGTCATTCCAAAATGCCGACCAACTAAGCCCCTCCCTCCCTCCCGAAGGCATCATCCGCAAATTAAAGGAGGCAAACTAAAACCGCAAGATATATTCAAATCCGATCGCTTCTAAATGAAACGGATATTTGTTTACAGTAAAAAATAAACGTCGAGAAAGACACGTACGGGAAAGGAGAAAAAATGCACGTGAAAATGACATTAGCAGCATTAAGACATCTCGCATTATGCCACGTCGTGTTCAATTGATTTCAGCATTAATTACCAAATGGTTAAATGTGATCAGTGATTGATTGAGTTTGTAGGTATTTGGGTATCTTCAGTCGGGTTACCGAGGAAAGTTAAATATTGTACGTTTTAGTCATGTAAAAAAATAAAGTTACTACTTGGTTAGAATATAACATACGTTTTTACCAACCCAGCCCCCTCACCGCAAACCCAACCTCCCCGCCGCCTAGCGGGTTAATTAGAAAACAAACTCACGCCCCTAGAGATGGCTGTATTTAAATTTGAGAGACTTATTATATTACGGGGTGGGCCCTTAATTGTCAGAGTCTATTTGGGAGGGGGGACGATTCGTCTGGCATAATAATTCTGCGGCAATTCCAATCCCGGGGCGTGAAGTGGGTCCAAGAGCGAGATAACTGTCCATCCAAATCTCTCCGCGCACATTTTCTCCGACGCTCTCGACGCTTTCTCATCGCGCGCCGTGGACGTGCCCGGCTTCACGGCGTCCATTTTGCTCGTCCAAATTTGCTGCTCCTTGTGATGGTAATGTGATTTGGTCGGGACGTCCTCTGGATTTGGCCTCTTACGTACAGAAAAAGTTTCCAGAGGTCGGGACCAGGGGATGTGGACACGTTGCCGGTAATGTCGTTACCCGTGGGTGCGGAGGGGTGGGGGTGGCGGGCAAGAGATGGGGGCGTGGCGTACGATGAAACACACGGAAACAATAATAAAAATATTTTTATTTTTACAAAATGAATCGACGAAGCTGAATTTTTTTTTTTTTAAATTGCATGGCAAATTTGCGTAGAGAACTAACATTAAAAAAAATTTCAATGCAACCAGATTGTTGAGACTAAGCAGAATCTACCCACAAATACATTCCACGCTGGTAACTAAAAATATATGACAAAAAAGCCTCCACAATATTATTGAATATCTAAGCGTATTTTCTACACTCCCCATTCGCCGAATGAACTAAGTACCCAAAAAACTGGAGCCGAGAAAATAAACAGAAAGTAAACAAGCACGAGAAAACAAAACCGTGAGGGTACTTGTCCGTTCTCCAAGTGTCTCTTCACGTACACTGACAGAACACAGCGGACCCTCGGGTTTATGGACCGTCGATACAGACACATAGCAACAGTCCATTGACATCACACACTCCACGTACACATTCACGGGTCTAGAACACAGGCCGTTCTCCTACTGCTACTTACCTATCCCGTTGTGTACGGCCTAATCGATAACACAAAAACCGGATAATCAATAACCAACGCCGGGGAGAGAGAGAGAACGTAGTTCAGGAGAGTTCGAAGTTCAAGTATCAATGTCAAAATCTATTGACCCATCTTCAACTAGCTGCTTGGTGGGGATCTTCAGTGCCTATTGAAAACATCAACGACTGTGTTTTCGTGTCGTTAACTCCCAATACAACATGACTCCAACAATGGCCGGTCTGACGAGAGCCCGACCCTTGTCCACACAGCACAACCAGCACATGACCCGTCGGTAACCGCGGGTCCTCGTTAAGCGAGGGCCACAATGGGAGGGATAAGAACGTGACGTGATTTCGGGAACGGAAGTGGCTCGCTAATTGCGAGAGGGGACAGGATGAGGTCATATATCTACTGTAGTTGGGTGTCGAGGGGTTAGCGTTAAGACGTGGGAGTGAAGAGGAAACGCTTGCAAGCTTCCCTTGAGGTAAAGGAGATAACGATCCCAGACGTCCCCATTGATGTTCCTGTCCTACTTTTGTTTTGTATTATAAAGTGGCAATCGTGAGATTTTTGTCGAGAGCCATACTAGACGATGATAAAGCAATAGGACAGAAGGCATAACATGAAAACATTAAAAAGTGCCATGTCTCAACTTATAAGTATTCTCATACTACACTAGAATACAGAACAAAACATTGTTGCGATTATTTCCATCAAAGTTCCACCTAGAGAAATAAAGACATATTGTAAGAGAAAGCAAATAGCGCTATGAACTGGTTGGATGGACGCGGTGCTGTATCGATGGGGTACCTGTGACAAGCGCGGCCCAATCCTAATCGGCTTATCGGTTGAAAATTAACTTGCTATTTAAACCAGGGGAACGACCCCCCCCCCCTGTCATTATCCCGACAAGAAAAAAATAGAAGAAGGCGAGCAGCGGCTTGTTTCCCGCCTTTATGACAAGTCGTTTGACGAGATTGGGGCAGATCAGCGTCAACAACAGACCGGGAACTGTCGTCTGCAAGACGAGAACCTCCCGAGGGTTATCCGAGGCTCCACGGGATCAAGCCGCCCCCTTCCCCTCCCACCAAACTACACAGGCACACACTGTCGCTAAGTCCAAACTATTTAAATACCATCTTACGCAACAAAAACTGGAATACTGAACTCACACCCATTAAGAGTTTCAATAAAATCAAGAAACGACTTAAATACAATAAGAAAGTTATTACATAAAAGTGATAAACAATAGATACAACTGCGTTAAACACGACGAATATGATCTAAAACTAAACCAGCCTCTACCCCTCTCGGCTTAAATCTACGCCGTAGGAGGGTTAAAACAGAAGGCAGGGATGGCCTAGTGTGAATCTGATTAAGATAATCAGAACGACAAGTGCCCACCACTCGCCCCCCGTGCGCCACATGTCTGTTTGTTTTAGGTATTAATCAGGACAAATATCCCTGGCTGCGTCCACCGACATCTGGACACGCTCCACTGGGGCGGGGCGAGGCTGGCACAATATTTTCATACCACCGACTGGGCGGGAACATTTGCTCTCCTTCATGATGTCTCATTTATTTTCAAAAGATTACATCGTGTTGTTAAGACAAAAAAATCAGCATAAAAGAAACTGTCCGTAAAACATTAAATACGTCACTTTTACTAATTCATTTTTTTTTGCACTGATCATACCCCCACCCCACCTAAAAATAATAATTAGACAACCATTGTCCCCCGACACGACAGTAATTTCAGTAAAGTAATATTGTGAAATTTTCATGATGTTTAATTGAAGAATCTTTTATTGCCTAAACATGACATGACATGAGCAAACAGAAAGCCACAACAATCCACGGATGATACAGCTCAAACTGTCCACATACAAAATGTATATACTCTGTTTCATTGTAAGAGTGACGTCATATCCAGAAATAGATTGTTGACACCTCTAGCCAACGGGACCGACAATATAAATTGAGTCCCCAGCGATATATTAATACTTGTTTAGTGATGAGTATCATTCTTAAGTACCATACCATTGTAAAAATTACAATAATTTGATGTATTTATAATGGTACTAAGAAGTTCAGAAATATAACTGTCAACAAAGATAAACATGATCAGTGACCAGATTAAAACTAAACGGTGAGAGACTTGGACGGGATAAAACTGTAAGAATTAAAATGTGTATCTGGTTACAAAAGCTTCAATGGGGGGGGGGGGGGGGGGGCAAAGTTTAAATTAAGCTACGAAAATCTAGGTGATCATGAAAGTTGTAACTGACCATCTAAAAAAGCCCTTCTTCATAATAAATATAAACAGGATGCATGATCTTGTTTCTCACCGCATATAAAATATATTTTCAGGTATTGCAGGTATTACCAGGTGAAAATTATAAAATTCAAGTACATATTATTACTTAAAATTGTTTTATTAAATTGGACTTTAAAAATAAACTCACTCATCAAAATTTCAGTAAAAAGATATCTCCTAGGAAATTATATTAAGTGACTATCTCTGATAAAACTTAAACGTTCTGGTCTATGTTTATCATATCCAAGTATACTAGCTGGACCCACTAGGTTAGACCTGGTTTTGATCTACCAGTCTTCCACGCTTACATTCCCTCGCCAGTATGTTCACACCAAGAGCCGGGCACAACACGGGCCGTTTGCCCGCACCATTGAGCACCGGCGCAAACAGGACTTATGTGTCTACGAGAGTACCGTTGAGGGGGACCTAATTATATCTTACGGCCAGACCTGGAGTGTCAGCACTTCTTGGTGACGGAGTGCGAGTACACAGCCGACCTGAAGGTGTTTGGCCAGTGCACGACTCGGGGGGTGAGGGAAGACTGTACACGACAAACAACGGCCAGTGCAAACCATACATGCCAAGACGGTCGAGAGACGCCCCCCACCCTGCGTCTTCCCTAAACTTAACGGTTTTTGTCGAGGACCTCACCTGGTGTTCGTGTGCCCGGCGGAAATATTGCGCTTAGATCACGTGGTGTTGAACAAGATTCAAACAAAAATATTATGAGTACCGCGCCCTGGTCAGACAGGTGAAGTGGAGCGGAGGATATATTTAACTTACCGGGTGGGTGACGGCTTTGTTGGTTCGTAGCCATTAGCCGTCCTCAAAGTAGATATTGCTGTTAGCGATTCTTCAACCCCTGGGGCTAGATAGAGCTAGGTCATCTTAAGGGATATGGCGATTATTTTTTAAAACATTTCATGGTTACATTTTTAAAATATGGGCGGGTGGCGGTGGAATAAAGAAGGAACTAATAAATGTGTTAGTTAAAAAAAACAATGACGGTTTTATTAGATTGTTGGCTGTACTTTCATTTCAGGTCATCTATAGACCCAAGGATAGACCAACATATTGACCCATCTATACGCCTATCTATAGACCCATCTCTATGCCCATCTCTAGACCCACCTATAGGCCCATATATAGTCATCTCTAGACCCACCATAGACCCACCCATGGACCCATCTCTAGACCCACCATAGACCCACCCATGGACCCATCTCTAGACCCACCATAGACCCACCCATGGACCCATCTCTAGACCCACCATAGACCCACCCATGGACCCATCTCTAGACCCACCATAGACCCACCCATGGACCCATCTCTAGACCCACCCATGGACCCATCTCTAGACCCACCCATAGACCCATCTCTAGACCCACCAATGGACCCATCTCTAGACCCACATATAGTCATCTCTAGACCCATCTATAGACCTATCTATAGACCCATCTCTAAACCCATCTCTAAACCCATCCCTAGACCCATCCATAGGCCCATCTATTTACCTATCGTCTAATCTACCTGTACACATAAGCGGCCATGAAATGACCGGACCAGCAACTTTTGATCTACCTCAAGTGGCCCCAGTCAACACGGCTGTGATACCAGATCTTCACCAGCTGGGCCAACACAGCCCGGGGTGGGGAGGAAAGACTCAGCACCCTCCACGACGAGCAAGGCATTAATGCGATCAAACACCACATTTCAATAAGCATACACGGGCGCGCGAGGTTTGTGTTGGGGAGTTAATGAGTACAGATGCTAACTTTCACCCCAAACAAGCCGGGAGATCAAACAACGGCCATGCAACCTTGCATAGATGTAGACAGGTTGAAGCGTTGGCGTGACACCCATGGGTGGCGGGTATACTGTAGCTTTATAGTGGTAAGGCGGGGATGGATGGGTGGGGTGACACCCAGGTCAATAGAAGGCTAGCATCAAGTCTAACACTGTCACACTAATAAACGACATGAGAGTACATCTAAATGCAAATAAACACTTGCCCCATGGAACGTCAGTTTTGAAAGTGGACTATATTTTTTTTTATTTAATGGCTATGGCACCATTTTGTTGCATTATCACATATCTGGTTTTCTCAGATGGAGTGAGGGTAAATTATTCGTTGAATACACATAAAATGACCATGATGACAAAATCTCAGGCGTCAGAAGATGGAGTGAGGGTAAATTATTCGCAGAATACACATAGTGGCCATGATGACAACTAGCTTCAATTGTTACACAGGTTATTTTAACCTGACCTTAGCCACATTTCAACGGGGATTTGAACCTGGAACCACCAGTTTCACGTCCATCTATTAAACCATACTGCTGCCGTCACATATACATCGTCATGTATCTACTCTGGTTTTAACATGCAATGCTATATAATAATATACAACGAAAACACGTCGTACACATAGCCGGGTATTTCAGTCTTTCATTAGCCAAAACAGCACAATAACGATAACGGTATTCCTTCTTCATTTTTCTTACTTATTTCTTTGAAATTTTGAAAGTAAAAACATACAATCTGTTTGTCGAAAAGATTGTTGAAAGAGACACATTCGTTGGATTGTGCTCAATGAAACAGAAATATGACAACAACTGCTGGTGAGCTAAGTGAACCAACAAGATTTGTAATACTTTTGTTATTTCTTATTTGTATGTATGGTGCAAATTAAAAAAGTAAATGATGTACGCAAGCAGTGACTTCAAAAATAAGCCGCAGGAAAAATCAGAACGAGTAGCACTTTACTTTACGGCACCGTTAAAGCGTCAAGCTTTCAAAATATCAAAATACTACGTGAAGCAAGCATTGCAAATGTCACATATAATATTTCAAGATCAGCCAAATGCTAGCAGAGTCTGTTCAAAGGGAAGTAACCGTGAAAATGTTACGTTGTTAAAATAAGGGAAATAACGCGTTTATTATCGGGTGAAACCGAAAGTTAAGATAACAGCAATTATTTTCTCAGGTAATAAAAAAAAAAATCCTAAACCCACCCTCTTACACATCGACATCAGCATAAACACGATGCAGTCAATAATTTATACCAGCGCGACCCCCAGTCGACGTGAAACAAGCAAGACACCCATGTCCCTGATAAAGAAAGCCGATCGGATCTAACGCAAGCTGCACTAGACTCTACTAATCTCTTAGCGATAAGGGGTGGTGGGGGTTAAAAAAAAAACGACATTGTGTAGCCACATGTACAGGTAACTCTGGCATATGGCATGACTGTGGAGGTGCAGGCCACGCGACCTCAGATCACTATCAATCAGTAATGCACCGGCCTCAAGTTGGTTGACTTTATTAAAAGTGCCCGGCAATAAAACACTCTGTACGCCGGCCGTGTATACATCATTTAGTAGAAAAAAAGTGAAATCCACTCCTCCCTCCCCCCCCCCCTCCCCACCATTTATTCCTCCCTCCTAAAAAAAAACTTAGATCATGTTTCTCTGATGTTCTACAGAGATCCAGCAAAGCACACAAGATCGGGAATATCCGAACATATGGCTTAGCCGCTTTTAAGTGCATGAAATGCCGCGGATGTGATGTGTATCAGTGACGCTCTCTGCTCCGACATTATTTTTTTCTAAATATTTCTCACAATTAAATTAAGCGAATAAAGATTAATTTGGACCGATGTAATAGGGGAGGAAGGGACGGTGTTTTTTTTAAGTGAAAGAGAAGAAAATGCGTATTGAAAAAAAAAAAAAAAGAACCGTTTGTTTGAGGTCTAGGAGAGAAAAAAAAAAAGCAATCCGGCTTATCCCTGAGAATGTCAACTTCATTACTGGTGGTGAAGAGGCAGATAACCAACAACTCGAGGCCCGGGAAACAAGAGCCGGGACGTAGCACGCTTGGCTCCGGCTATTGAGCCAACAAGTATTGGCTTATGTCTTGCCGGAGCCACGGCCGCTCACAGATTGAATTTCAGCCTTGTTTGAGAAGGACTGCGATAGAAAGCCACGGAGAAGACCATTGATTTTTACCATGGAGCGGAGGGCAAAAAAAAAAGATTTGAAAAAAAAAAGAAGAAAGTAAAAAGCATATCTGTGGGAGCTTGAAGGCTTTTCTATAGAACAATATTTGACACTGGGTGGGTTCAGTCATCTTTTATTCTAGTCGCCAGTCACTTGAGTTGTGATAGGCTCCCA
Source organism: Physella acuta (assembly GCF_028476545.2). Taxonomy (NCBI): domain Eukaryota; kingdom Metazoa; phylum Mollusca; class Gastropoda; family Physidae; genus Physella; species Physella acuta. Next base: position 931,592 of record NW_026731940.1, on the reverse strand, counting down.
GTAGACATATCGCCTAAAATAGTCATACAGCTAGTGAGCTGATTAAAGAAATTAATATACCTATGTCCAATAGAAACATCACCTAAAATTGATATTCAGCTACTGGCCTGATTAAATTAATTAATGTAACTCTTTGTGGACACTCGTGTTATACATACAAATCAATAAGATTAGCTAGGGGGGTTTAAAAAAAAGAAATTTAACAGAAAAGTAACATGATCTACTTAAACAGCATCGGTAGCTAAAAAAAAACCACGTTTATCTAAGAAAATAGCCCGGTTCAATGGCAATAATGATTGAACAAAATGAGCATCTGAGACTGTTGATGTAATAGAGATGTGTGTGACGGCTGTTTATTTTCTACTGACTTGCACAGCTCTCCATACAGCCGCGGTGTAAGCCTCCTACCTGTGTTAACATTCACGTTAACATGACAAATACTCTCTCTCGAGGAGCACCAGACTACGTCTAAAACATCACAAGCAGGGCATCACTTATTCATCGACTGGACGCCACTTAGGAAAAAACTAGAGGGAGAGACAACAAGACTGACTGGGGATGGGGGTGTTTGAAGGAAAGAACTGACTGGGGGTGGGGGAGTAGGAAACAGAACCAGACGGTTGGAAGCGTTGGTCAGCCCACCTTGGCATTCATCACCTGAAGCACACCTTGAGTGCCCGTCCAGGAGAGCCCCTTGTTTTCAAGCTGCGGATCTCACCCGCTCCCATCAATAACACTATGTTAACTACACGACACACTGACGGGGGACCGCCTCAGCCGAGCGATTGCACAACTGTACTGGAGATAGGGATGCTAATTAAGATTAATTATCTGCGTGGGATTAGATTAATAACCATGGATGGTTTGCTACCGTGGTTAAAATCATCTGTAGGCCAGGGGATGTGATATTGGTTTACATGTGTGTATGGTGAAGTATGACTAGAATAAATGGTAGGATTTCTTGAATATGAACTAAACAGCGATACGGACAAAACAAACTAGGTTAGCAGGGGACCTTTTTAAAGTCCTTATGACAATGGTTTACTGAAACTACTAGCACTGTACTACAAGAACTACTCATGTATATAAGCATGTGTGTAGTGAAATATTATTTAATACAAATAACTCATGCAAAGTAATTGAGTAATGTTAATTATGTTGTAATTGAAATAGCCAGAACTATAAATGGATATCTATTCTTCACCTCGAGTTTCTTACAGAATGGACAGAAATCTGTTTTTTTTAAAGGCTTCTTTCTTTATCGCCTCTCCACCCAGTTCGAAAAAAATTCATCAGTTCCTATAAGAATTCTTTCTTCGGGCACATATAGAAGGGGGAAAAAATGTGAAAAGGCGGGGGCGACAGGCCGAGGAATACAAGAGCCAATTACTGCCGCTCATTGGGGCGCGGGGTGGCCCTTGTGGAGTGAGATACAACCTGTCTGGCAACGCTGCCAAACTCGCCAGAGTGTCCCCGACGTCAGGCCTGCAGACAGGGGCCTGTCACCAGGATGACCGGTGAGAGGGGAGGGAGGGGAGGCGTGACGTGTGCATGGAGGAGACCTGACGACCGACATGGTGATGAGTGACGGGGTGAGGGGTGAGTAGGAGGGGGGCTGATAAATAAAAAGACATGTAAATTAAAACACAAACGAATTCATATTTACAATGTACAGTTTTACCAGGATTGCTAAAAACAAAAGGGCTGATGCAAAATGTCTCCGCCAAAATGAAGAGTTGAAACCATTTATGAACAAACTTCTTTCTTACAATGTCATATCCTAAATGACATGCGCACAATAACATGGAAATATACGGAAAGAGGGATTTCATACAAAAAATGTATACATTTGAAAAGACAACTGGACTATGTGTATGCTTATCGCCGTGTGAACTAACAAACTACTGATGTTTGGGTGCCATTTCTAGACAAGGGCATTCATTTATCTTATTCTCTTTGCCAGCCAGTTTTAGAGAGGCGCGGCAACGGACATGGAGGGGGGGGGGGGGACGACGACGACAAGAAAGGTCACTCGAATGTTAATCAAGCATGCGCAAAAGGAGACCGGCCCAATAAATGGGTCATCACCGGACCTCGACACACCAACGCCTAGTTTAAACTACAGCCCCAGACAACCCGCCCATCAACTTTAAGCCACTCGCCGACAACACTCAAAGAGAGAAAAAAAAGTCTCCACTAATCGCTAGTTTTGCAAAGCCCATTACCCTGCATGTGTGTTTTAACACACGGTCTAATAATAAATCCACTCACTCAACTGATTCTAAAAGAGAAAAAAAAATGACTAGTACGCCCCCTATCAAAGTAGTATTTACTACTCTATTAACCCGACCCGTCAATTTACTACTTCATACTAAACCAAAAAACACATAAAAAAGTAGTTCCCAACGCTGTACAACAAAATAGATCATCTATTTCCCCAGTTTTGTTTAGGGTAAGGTAAAAAAAAAAGTCTTTTGTATGGTCCAGTTTTTCTGGCCGGAGAAGAGTTCTCGAAAACGGGATGGAGAAAGTCCTTCAACGTGTCCCCGCGAGAGCCGGTTATTGTAGCCGAGTGGCCGGCCCGGTGGTGCCACACTGGCCATTGTCCAGCGTCAAGTCCAGCTGGCTGCTGGAGTACAGGCGGGTATTATAGTCAGCAAAAAGAAAGTAAAAACCCGACGTGGTGTTTAGTTTTTTTTACAGGGTTTTTTTAAACGATCGTAAGAGTGACCAGTTTCAATTCTGCCCCTTCTAAAACACGCAATCCAACTGGGTCTTGATGTATGTCAAAATGGGTTGACAAGTCCGAGAATTACGAATGGCGTACATTAAAAACTCGACAGGCATGGGCATAATGGCCAATAAAAATAAACCAGACGTTCAACGGCTAGTATAAGCAGGAGGTAAAAATATATTTTCGAAAAAGAGAAAAAAATTGTGGAGTAGGGGTGGAAGGGAAGCATAAAGAAATTGTATACGCGAAAAACGTCTCGTTTTGTATCAGTGAAATAACACGAACCAGTTTTTTCATGCTGAAGTACATCTCGAAAACCAAGAAAACACCAACCATAACTTTACATGCAGAGAACAGACGGAATGAAGGGGGAGGTTAAAAAAAAAAGGTATGCTTGATTACTAGTGTTGATTCCCCTTCTCTCCTATCTCATTCATTTAACTAGATGTACAGAGAAGTGGATGGAGAGAAAGGTTTAAAGAAATACACACACACACACGTACACGCAAGCACGCACATGGTGGTGGGGGGGGGGGGGGGTGGGGGGAGGGAGAAGAAAAAAAATTGGGGCTGGTTCTAGACGGTCTTTCAGCCCTCCTTCCGCAACACAGGCCCGTAATGAGGGTCTTTTCAGGCAGTTCTGACGTGGAGGGTCTCTCTAGATGCTACTTGAAACCTTGGCACGAGGGCTAATTTGGACGTAAGAGAGTTTTGCTCCGGTCTGCCTTACACCTCACCGTCTCGTCTTTACACTCGTCGGAGGGGGAGAGAAAAAAATTTTTTTCAACGTTTTATTTTTGGCGCTCAATATATAATGGGGTAAAAATGTATGGCTTCAACGCCCGTATCGCTTGGTAGTAAAGAAAACTTGTAATGATTTGTCGAGTATTCAAATGTCTTATGCCAGGCTTTGATATGAACAGCTCACACGGGAAAAAGATTTAAACTACTTCATGTATTCAAATGCTTGGAATGGATCGCGAAGGAGCTAACCATTAAAAATATCACCAAACTCAAGATTTAGTGGAAAAGTAATGTCGGCTGGTGACATTGGTAGGGATTTAGATGTCTTCTTAGTGCAATAAGGTAGGCCGAGTTGCATCTAATGAAACAGACAAGGGGTGAAAACGTCCAAGTATACAGAACTACCTAGATTTGCTAAACAGTCAAACGATTTTGAAAAAAAAAAAACCTTGACTTGCTAAATCGTCAAACAATTTTGTTTAAGATAAACCTAGACGAACAAAATTATCCTGAAGATTTACAAGATAAAATTTCACAGGACCAAAACAGACAACAGCAAACAATTTAACAAGAATTGCATAAAAATAAAGTGCTGAAAAAAATTATCCAAAGAAACCACAAGATCGAGAACTGAATGAAGCACAGGTCAATGTGAGACATTCAACTGTAGTCAGGCCAGGATTTGGCACGAAGTTTTCATAAACCAAAGACTGTGACAGACACAGGACATTATAAAAACTTGGTGAGTGTCCATAAAGGATATGCCGCACTCACAGGGTGGGAGGGGTGGGTGGGCGCAATGTTTCCTACAAGCTGCTTGGCCGCCCAGTGCCACAGTAGTTGTAAACCTGCCATCCAGTCATTTTGTAAAATACAAATAACTGTGTATACATTATTTACTAGCACAAAAGATGTATTTTGTACCTTAGCTTTTGCTCATGAGAGAGTGAGGGGTAGTTGAGGGGGGTGTCATAGTCTGTGATATGGGGAAAATGGAAGTAGATGTATATTTATAGTAAATGTTTTTTAAGCATATAATACCATTTTAGATATCAACAATATTATTGGATTTTTAACATTCTAAGACAAATTTAGGCAACATTTCTGCAAACTATTCTAATGAATGACATTAATGGAAGTGAACTTTGATCTGTGTTCTCAGAATCGCACTTTATCCAAATTTTATGAGATAAGACTAAGGAGATGGAACCCTTTTTTTAAAGTATACATGCCTTCTACAGATGTTTAACCATACCATGAGACTTTCTTATACAAAACATGCCTAGCCGAGACACAATGTGCAAGCTCTTTCAGGAACAGCTATTTATGATTTAAATGAAAGCAGTTTAAGCATAAAAGAGGAACATGAGAAAATGAGAGTTGCAGGTTGCAACTTTGCAAAGCAGAGATAATATTAATTTAAGAAAAAACAAACACATATGTACAGTATAGATTAGTAGTTCTTAACCTATTTGGAGGTAACAAAACCAGCCAGTTTCATAAGCACATTCACCTAACCCTTTTTTTTAATAATTCTATCGTCCACACTGACAAAATCTGATTGTGAATCATAAGAACCCCTGAGACTGACTCATCACTGAACCAGTGGGGGGGGGGGGGGGTGTTCGATCAAACACAGGTTAAGAGCCACTTATATAGAGTATCCAAAATCTTTTTCTTTTAGTTAGATCTACAAAAAAAAATTAAAAATATTCAGCAACTTTTAAATGTAATATTTAGTGGAACAAACTTTATCCATAAATAGTAGTGGAACAAGGTAATATTCAGCTAATTGCAAGACAGTAGGCTTGTCTGCTACTGCCTAGCTTGTACAATGAAGAACATCCATTGTGAAAATGAACTGAGCAACAGATGAGTAACCATTTTCCTATGTGTCACGCTACAGCAATCTTTCCTCATGAATTTATTTTTTATTACAAAATATGTCATAGTAAATGCTTTGTCTGACTTATCCTTCTTTAAATAAATAATACATTTAAATTGCTTAGAACACCGTCTATAGTATTTTTATTTTGAGGCTTCAGATTCCCAAACCTCTGCAGCTGAATTTATAATTTTGCTCATTAAGTAACTAGTAAATACTACAAATGGAATACCCAGGAGAAAACTAATATTTTTTATAACATCACATTATTTATTTTAAATTTTCAAACTTTCTGCCAAGACTGTGACATGCAGAGCTAATGGTAAGACAGTAAGCATGTCAGAGGTATGTATACAAGAGTAAGAATAAAAGTTATTGGACACCAAATTCAAGTTAAAAAAACATGGTTCTTTTAGAAGAGTGTGTGACATTCTTTTTTAAAAATCTACAATTAGGAACATAAAAACTACTTTGTTGATTTAAAACAAATTATTTTAGCTATAATTTTAATAAAACTAAGTTAGGCCTTCTAGAAATCAGAAAAATTGAAAATGCAGCTAGAGTAGACAAAAATATTTCTAAAAAGTGGACAAGGGGAAACAACCTAATATATTTTTTATAAAGTGTTACTAACCTCTGTAGCTATTTCCCCCTCTGTGACCTCCACCGTTGTATCCTGAGTAGTTATATCCAGAACTGCCATGGCTGGAAGGGACGGCTCCCATCAGCCCTGCTCTCATTGAGGGCATCATGCTTTGGGATGACATCACATAGCCTTGACCTCCCATTCCTGTAGTATTTCTGTTTTTAAAAAGTAAAATTTTCAGCATTACACTGGATCTAAGCCCACATCCCCTAAGTGGAATATTTTTTTTTATTCCTATCAGCATATATATTTAAAGTTCATATTAACAACAAAATATATATTCTACTTCTATAAGGCACTAATACAACTTAAAAAACATTTGCACCAATATGATACATATATTACAATGGAGTGAAGTAAACATCCATACCCACTACAGGGACAATATTGTAATCTGGTGTTAACACTACTATAATCTGGTGTTTAAATTCAAAGTGTATGTACCTGAATAACCTATGCTCTCAAACTATAGTATAATCTGGTATTAACACTAAATTCAAAGTGTATGTACCAGATTAACCTATGCTCTCACAATATAGTATAATCTGGTGTTTAAATTCAAATTGTATGCACCTGATCAACCTATGCTCTCACACTAGTATAATCTGGTGTTAACAATACTATAATCTGGTGTTTAAATTCAGAGTATATACCTGATCAACCTATGCTCACACTATAGCATAATCTGGTGTTAACTCTACTATATAATCTGGTGCTTAAATTCAAAGAGTCTGTACCTGATTAACCTATGCTCTCACACTATAGTATAATCTGGTATAAACACTTCTATAATCTGGTGTTTAAATTCAAAGAGCGTGTACCTGATCAACCTGACAGCAGCAGAGTTGTTAGAGTTATCCCTGTACCCACTGTTGGGCTTGAAGCCAAGCTGAGGGCGATAATGCTGACCTGGGTTTCTGTTATTCCAGTCATTTGGTTTCAAGGTGGGTGCTGGCATGCTGGAAGAAAAAATCAATTTTAAGCATTTGTTGTTATACAGGATGTACAGCTAATTAATACTAATAGTTTCGCTGTCTGTGTATCTATCTGTGTATCTATCTGTGTATCTATCTATGTATCTGACAAGAACGCTCTAGAGAAAACACATAGAAATTAAAAACATGCACAGTAATTCGAAAAACGAAGTATGACGTCGTATAGTAGAAAATAATCTCAAGCCGGAGAGTGCACACAGTAATATGACGTCATTGATTCTCGAGTAAACATTGAATAAAAAGGCAATTTTGTCTAATCTAAGTGGTTTGCGTGAAGAGTTTCTTTCATACAATTCTTCGGGTAGGGGCGAAGCCCCACCCCCGCGTAAGAACGTCTGACCCCCCCCCCCCTCCCTAACTCAAAAGGGGTGGTTTTAGTTTAGAGAAAAGAGACAGCACTATCAGCCTAGCGCCCGTTGTACCCTTCCTCAACGGGCCATTTTTCTCGTTACTAATATTTTAACACAGGTTCTTAATATTTTCAGGTGGAGATCCCTTTATTTAAAAGCCAAGTAACCAGCAACCCTCATTCTCATAATATATTTATGTTTAGTACCATTAAAAATAAACATTGCATTGTAGTAAGTTGTTTTTCTAATTTACTATGTATGTTGGCTGACCCTGAGAAAATATATCTTGACTCATAGGTTAGGAAGGGGACAGAGTGGTCTAGCGGTAGAGAGCTGGATTGCTAACCCACAAGTCTCGAGTTCGAATCCGGGTTCAAGTCAATAGACCGTCCCTGAGTCCACCCAACTCTGATGGGTACTTAACTTACGTTAGGGAAAGTAAAGGCGGCTGGGCATAGTGCTGACCACACATCTCTTCATATGCCGAGGTCAGAGAAACAAGTGAACTCTACTTCAGTTGCCCTATAGACCGTCACTTTTGACAAGGGAAGTTTACTTATTTTTAACATAGGCTGGGAACCTGTATATTAGAATAAACTGAACCTCAGCATAGTTGAAAAATGGAAGGGGAAAAATAAGATTTTTATCACTTACACAGCACCAGGTAACACTTCAGCTTTGAACAAATGGTCTGGGTCAAATTGAAGATCTTTGTAGCATACACTAAGAGAAAAATAGAAGAAACAGAGGACACATGAATGTACAGGATGTGAAAAAACATCTGCAAACAACTGTAACATTAATAATGCTGGGAATGGCGCTGTTTATGTAAATTTCATACAACTGGCAGCAATATTAAATAAACTTACGTAATACACCTGTTGTCTAAAATGTCTTCAACGTCAGGAAGTGGAGTAGGTACGACACTGAAACACATTAAAACACACTGCGTCAATGAATCAATAAAAGAACTTTCATGAAACGTAAGGATAGTGTATAATTTTAGGATTTATACATCTATCAGCTTGATAAGCCAAAACTTTCTAGTTTTTTTTATATATACTAAGACAAATACTGATAGGCTACAGGCGTTCGTAAACAAATGCTTACGACATATACTCAAAATAAGATGGCCAGATAAAATATCAAACAAAGACCTGTGGCAAATTTTAAAACAACAGCCGATAGAGAAAGATATTAAGGCCCGTAAATGGGGATGGATCTGACACATGTTAAGAAAAGAAAAAGAAAACATCGCAAAACAAGCATTGGACTGGAATCCCCAGGGGAAAAGGAGGGTGGGCCGGCCAAGGAAAACATGGAAGAGAACGGTTGAGGAGGAGGCGAAAATAGCTGGGCTCTCATGGGCACAGATTAGAGGAGCAGCCCAAAACTGAGTCTGCTGGAGATGTGTGGTTGCAGCTCTTTGCTCCCCAGGGGCCACAAAGGAGTGATGATGATGATGAAGTATATTTTTCAATACCAACAAAAAAATAAACATCCATGTACATTAATCATTTGTAAGATAAATTTAAACCAGAAAAACATAACCCTCATTAACTTGTAAAGTTTCAACATGTTAGTTGTTCAAAGGTTATTACTCAAATCAAAGATATTGATTTACCTACAGTAGCAAAGTAAACCCGGGATGTACACTTACCCCCCTTTAGGAATGTTGTACTCATCACACCAAACTTGCCCAGCTACTCCTTTTGTTAACTTGGTGTCTAAAGCAACGGGCTGAAGAATACAGAAAATTATAACACCATACCAACTTATAATAACTTATACACAATCACAATTATGTGTACTTATTAATGAAATTATATGCAGAATTAAACAACAGTGGAAACTAACTTACCTCTGTAGTAAGGTCTCCCTCATACAAGCCTTCAAGAAACTCATAAGCAGGATGATTAACTCCCAGGAACAATCTATCATTTCCTCTGGTATTTCTTTTTACTGAAACAACAGGTTTTTCGCTGGCTATATAAAAACACATTCACTGCTCTTTCAACCAATCAGCTGGTCATATCAAAATTAAATGGGAGCCACGAAGTATTTGAGCTATTTTGTCCAATGAGTTAAAAAATGCTGACAAAAAGAAAGAACTGGGCTGAATTTTAGTACTTACACTCCTGTTCTGTTAAATCTGGGTAGACTGCCTCAAGGGCCTTGCGCAATCTTGTCTCATCAACAAATGGCAATAAAGCAACACCTGGTAAGTGACAAACAGAACAACAGATGTGTACACAATAGTAATAGTAACATAAATCTCCCACCCTTAGGTTTATGTTTAAAGTTTATATCATGAATGTTAAAGGACTCCTACCTTGCCAGGCATATTTCTTTCCATTTAAATCAATTTTAAAATCTGTAGGGTAAAAGTCAATGATGGGGGACTCCTGAAATCAACATGAGATAAAGTCAGTACTCCTTTAATTTTTAATATAGATTAATTTTGTCAAGCAATTTAAACCCTATACTGTCCGAGCATTAAATAAATTTTTTATTTCTGCAAGGCCAAGTGAAATAATGCATTTTTCAACCACGTTACTTTTTAAAAATCCACATATAGTATATAGTTAAAGAATTACTCTTAGTAGCTTAACTTAGAAATAATAAGCAAAAATAATACCAAACTTAGAAAATTATTATATTTTAAAACCACTGTATAGCTTACATGATAAGTACATATTTTTTCTAGGAAAAGTTACAATGTGAAAATGTAAATACTATAATGGTATTTGATATTATAATAGTTGCACCACATTGGACAGTGCAACATCAAAGGCAAATTGGACAGTAAGGGTTAGAAACAAAACAAAAAACAGACAAACCAGTTGCCTTATTAATAAGTGAACAATATAATTATTTCACCAACAAGGTAGATAACTACTTACTGGATCCTCCATGAGTGTTTGCCAGGTAATTGGCAAATGTTTTTTACTGGCAGCTGGGAAAACTCCCATCAATTGTTCCAATGGTTGAAACTGGGTGAAAAAAAAAATTAATTTTAAAACAGCTGTAGTTCTCTTTAAACTTATGGCTCAAGAAATTGTACTTGTGAACCCATTCATGATAATCTGGTATTTTAAAAAATAAGTTTAAAACTACAAAAGAAAATTTAAAAACATCTTACAGGTACTCTTGTATTAAAAAAAAAACTAAAGTAACTACTTACTGGCTGTGTGTTTTTTTCAAAATCATTAGGAAGGTCTGCAATATTTACAAAATCTGATGCAAATGGAGCATAATGGTAAGGAAAGTACCATTTCCAGGAAGCACAGCCCTATGTTGGAATGAAATTAAATATGAATACATTAATAGTATTAAAAGGCAATAGAAGGAAAAGCAGCCATTTATTGCATGAAATGCAGAGCATCAAAGTATGGAAATGAATGTAAACAATGATTAAAAACTAGCAGCAGTAAAAAAAAAGCTTACCTGATAGTAATACCTCAACACCCAACACAGGCCGATGACATAATGTCTGGCCTGAAATTAAACAATTAAATAAAATTAAAATTAATTAAGCTGGCATAAAGATGCATAACTAATAAAGAAAAACAACCACACTGTTAAAAGTGGAATATAAAAACAACATGATAAAAGAATTTATTACATAAAAATACCTATGAAAATGAACACTCACCACATTGTATCTGAACTCTTGGTCATCAACGTCAACATCAAACTTAGATTTGTAGTACCTGTCTTTCCATCCGTCCTCCCATAGTCTTAAAAATATAAAAGTACAACTAGTTCAAAGGCTTAATTATTGCAAGATTTTAACCAAACAAAATCATTCAACAGTTAATATAAAATATTTAATTTAAGAAAGCAACTGTCACCACTGGTTAACTGTCTATATATTACTGATCTACTTGAAATTTTCATCCTACTTATAATATACTAACAACAAATTAAACCCTGTAGAAAAGTAGAGAACTAAGTGGGTAACTCACAAAATTACATATAATACTCTATTCTACTTATACGACACTAGTGACAAATTAATCTTACTTATAAAATTATAGACCAATTCAACCCTGAACAGACAGACTAAAAACAAACCATGTACCTAACATCATCAGGGGCCTCCTCCTCATCGCTGTCGTCATCAGCGCCCCGCCCACCCTGCTCCGCCATCGGCCTCTTCTGACCCCGCTGCTCAGGCGGCTGGTCACCCTCTCTGTACATCAGAGACTTCAGTTCTGCTGTAGCGCCTGCAACTCCAGACATGTTCTGTTTACGGCTTTCATAAGCTGCCTGTCTGGGGTTGGAGACTGCAGACCCAGCTCCTTGTCTTCCTACTGCCTAAGTAAGAAATTTGGAATATTTTGTTGACGAAACAAAAAATATTTACAAAACTTATGATATTTAGTAGGTTATGTCTATCATGGTAAAACCAGAAAACTTTAAATAAACCTCTACCTGTGGGGCAAACTGTCCACCCATCATCCACTTTGGCCTCTGTGCATTTTGTTGCTGTTTAAAAAAATAATTTATTCTAAGTAAAGGATATACAAAAATTTCATAGTATAATTTCAGCAGTTAAGTGTTAATCAGTTTTTTTTTAAATCTTATAAAATACTGACAAAAAGTGATAGGGTTCTTATTATTTCAAATTTTTTAAAGTTAAGTGAAAATTGTTTTACTTTAAGCATGCATTTTATATATTTTCTATCTTCGAGACATGAGTAACAAAAGTAATTTCAAACATACATGTTTTATTCTTTGCTTCTTCTGCTTGTCTCGACGTCTAAAATCAAGCTGAAAAAGAAATGGGGTGGTATTTTTAGTAGCATTTTTACATAGGAATTTAATGTTCATACACAATAAATCTCTAAATATTTTGAGGATTTGTAAGTCTCCATCACAAGAATTACTGACTACACTTATGTAATTAGGCTACAACGCAGATACATGCCTGATAACAAAGGCAAAGTTTGATATTTGGTCAAGGGCTTACTTCAGTTTCTCTTCTTTTCTTAAAGATTTCATCTTCCACCTTGCCCAATTCTGAGAGAAAGTAAAACAATTATGTTAGTTATTTAATTCGAATAATAATGAAATGAACTTTCAATTATCTTCTTTTTCCTCAATAACTAGTAGTTTAAAAAAAAAACGATTTCTTGAGTAAGAATATTAGTAACAAATGTATTTATAACATAAAAATAGAAGCAAAGTCATTACAGTGCTAATATTTAAAGAAAATCAACAGAATACAAGTAACAAATTGTGAAAGCACAATTAACAAAAAAAACCTACCTGACATCACTAACTGTACTCGACTCAAATTTACAACACCGCTATTTGTCAGATATCCCTGAAATACAGTATTGAAAGCTTTAAACTAGTACAAGCTATTCTTAATATTACACCAAATATTGAAAGAAAGTTAGTGATCTTAACTTCAAATAATCACTATTAAAAAAATAAACTCATAAGTTTTGAAAATTTACTTACACCAGTTTTATATACAACATCTTTATACAGTTTTACAAGTCTGTCTATGGCACCCTCTCTAAAAAAACAAAGATAAGGATAAAATATTTCTTTTGAACTAATCAAAGCTTCCTAAGTAAACTAAACACAAACATTGAACTAAATGTAAGCAATCATAGTATGTGTATGGTAGATGTACCTGATTTCTAACGAAGGTAAATGTGGTAAAAAATCATTTCCAACAAAGAAACACATGAAGACCCAGTCATCAAGAGCCCTCTGAAAGATTAGGATTCTATATTAATGTCATAGGCTAATTGATAACTTAAGCACAATGCAAAGAAGTATTTCATTTTTTAAAAGTAAAAAAATGTTTCTTTTACAGCAATTGAGAATTTTTGTAGGTAAGCATTTATCTACAAACTGACATTGCCTCAGATTAAATAACTCACCATCTAAGTTAAAGTAAGACAGGGATAACTAAATTCATCATAGGCAATGTAGTTACACAATATTTCTACTAGAGCTAACCTAAATGGGCTTACCTCAAAGTCATAAGTGAATGGTAAATTGGGCATGGCTATCTCTGTTTGTAGGTACTCTCTTAGAACAGACAACCTGACAAAAATAAACTGTTGCTCTGCTCCTGGCATTGAAATCTTCTGTTTAAATGAAACATTACATTAGCTTCATAATAAAATTAAAATAATTTTTTTTATATCACATTGAATGAACTATTACATAAGCTTACAAATACAATTTATACAAACAAATGTATTTTTTTAAACTTTTGAAGTTATATAATAAATTATTAATGTAATAATAACTGACAGTTAAGCTTGGTAAAACACTTTTAAAATATTGGTATTGTTAAACACATTACCTCATCTCCTTCTTGTCTAGACAAACCTTCACAATTTTTTAATTCATGCCCTATATGAAACAATTTAATAATAATACATAAAATTGCATAAAAAAACAGGTATTGATTAATTTAAGTAAACAAACAACAAACATATTTTAAACTAGATATAATGAGAAATTTAAGCTGCCCAACTGAGACTGGATTATATATGGATAAACTATTTGTGGTTTGAGGATTAGCAGCTAAGTAATTTAAGTTGAGTTCGAAGACAAAGAACATCCAGTGGACATGCTAATAAGGACAAGTTTAAACCATTTCATTTATCTTAAGGAGAGACAGCTTTGTGGCCAAAAATAAACAGGAGCAATAAACAACATATATGACAAAAACCTACCCATCTGACCACAGAGGTCACACGGCCTAGGTTGATTGGGTTTAAACTCTTCTCTGATGATTGTAAAATTGGGTTCATGTGTAGCAAGCCCTGGTAATCAAACAAATTTAATGTTTTTTAAATTAATACAAGTGAACAAAGTTACAAAAGTATTGCTGGTAAATACCTTAACTTATGATCTGTTTCAAGTTTGAATGACAAATCAAGTGTTTTTAACATTTACTGAAGCCAAAAATGACTTACCCAGCATAATGAGATCAGCTGTGAGAAGAAAAAACAAAGAAAGTTACTCACAGATAGCTGATTATTTCAAAACAAAATTTTAAAAAGTTGTGTTCGGTAAGACCACAAGTCATTACATTTTATTGCCTATGCCTTCTAAGTTTGCGGAGTCTGAGTTTAAAAAGGAGTCCATATAACACCAAGAATACCAATCAGCTCTAAAACTATACACTTTAGGCAAAGTCATAGATAGAACAGCTTTTTGCTTGCCATATAGAATAAAACAAGTAGTCTTATCCACCAGCAATTGGGAGCCAAAGGTAAAGAAAACTACTTGATCACTAAAAATAAGTAAAGAAAAAAGAAGTACATTACCATCTGCACCACAGAGACAATGGTGGGTATTAGGATCATGATCTGGTTGAGCTGTGTAGAAATATAAGACGGTATAATTATTGTTCGATACTATTTTAAAATACATATTTTTATAAAAGCAGCTACATAGAATATCACTTTTTAACTTTTCGATAGATTTTTAAACAGAAAAAATGTTTTTAAAATAAGATTCTAAAAAGAAGCACTTCTAAATCTACACACCCCTCTGTCTTCTGATGTAGTCCATGATCTTGTGCTCCCCCTCTCCAGGGACATTGGCATCAGACAGAATGACCTTAATGTTCTGCCAACCTGGGTCATTGTTAATTCTGTCATGGATGTAGTATCTCAAACACTCAGCTAGCTTGAACATGAAAGGTGTGCCCTAAAAAATGTATTTTACATTATTGGTTAATCAAGAAATAAATTGTGTCATACAGATATAGTTACTAAATGAATAGCAATCTATAATTGTGTTTGCAGGATGCGTCTTCACACCTCAGATCTAATAAACAATCTCTGGTAATATGGGCCTAGCAGTTACTAAGTTAAAGGTGTGTTGAGTGCAGGGGTGCCACTCATTTTTTAAGTGAATCCTGAAAATGAATCCCAAAATTTTACCAATCCTGAAACTAAAATTTGAAATTTTTGAAACCCTGAAATTTAATTCCGCGCGGTATTTCAAAATAAAATGGACTGTTATTTCATTATTTTTTGAGACATTTGATTCATATATTATGTTTAATTTACATGTCTTTAAAATGGATTCTTTAAAGGATTGTGCTTACAACAAAATTAGTTTACAATGTTACTCCCATCTCTAGGCCTACCCCATAATGTGCTATTGTAGAACTCCCCCCCCCCCCCCCCAGACAGCTTTTATAACATAACTATTTAATTTTTTAGAACTTCCTAGCTTGAGTTAAAGTGTGTAGTCAGCCAACTGTTAAGTAACAAATATTTTGCTAACCTCTATGTCTTGTTATTGAATAATAAGCCCACTATATGCAGACCCCTAATAAGATTTCCACTGTATTAAAATACAGGGTTGACTTACTGTAGCTATTCAAGGCTTTAATTATTAACAGCCACAACAAAAACCTTAAACCCTGTTTTCCCAATCAACACCAATGGGGTCATCCATAAATGATGTCACGCTTTTTTGACGATTTTTACCTCCCACCTCACCTCGGTCACATATCGTCACAAAAAGCCAGACCCCGCCCTCTAAAATGACGTCACACCTCAACCTACACCCCCCCCCCCCTAAAAATTGCAGTCGAATTTTTCTTAAAATACGATATTTTTCCAAAAATCTTGTCTGACCTCTGTCAACATAGAGTATTTTAATCAATTCCTATCACACTTTATTGAAACAATATTCTAAAACACGAAATAACGGCTAAAATTAGTTTTCTAACATAGCTTTTCGATAATGCAAAAGTGTGATGTCACACCATCTGAACCCCCCCCCCCTCATGACAAAATTACAGACCCCCCTCCCCCTACGAGTGTGACGTCATTTATGAACGACCCCAATGCCCCCACCTTTGATATACATGATGACGTGAAGAAATATTGTGGAAGTTTTAAGTTCATATCGCGGAATAACAGAATTAAGTTAATTTTAAAAATAATTTTAGAAGTAACTACGCTAGTAATACTCATGTCAGAGATGTAGCCGCCCGACTAAGTGAAAAGCTGATTTTTTTTTACAAGCGGTTGGGAGGGGGCAGTGATAGCGGCTATTTTCAAGGTTGTTTAAACATTTCAATGACGTTTTACCAAAGTAAAAAAAAAAAAAAATTAGATGTAGACCCTGCTAGATCGTGTAACTAAATTATAGCAGGCCTACATATTTTTTTTACTGATATAAAACGATGCAGATCTAATTTTTTTTCTTGAATTAAAAATAACCACGTTAAAATTAAACAGCGCTTGTACTTGTAGAACTGCCTTGACCGAGAGACACGACTCAGACTGTGTTTGCGTGGTCTCGTGACGTAGGTCTTACGGTCAGCGCGACCTTGAAGAAGCGGGTACGAGGTGGTAAAAAGTGACGGTAAAGTTGAGTGAAAACAGCACAGTTCTATTTCATACATAAAATAGTCCTCCAAATAGATTTTTTCTTTTCTTTTTGTAATACCAAATACAAAAAAAAAAAAAATTTTATCGGAGCAAAATCTTTGTTTTTTTTAAAAAGACGATCGGCGATGCTAGTGAGCTAGATCTAGTAATTGTAGAATTTAGTTGTTTTATTACACAGCCTAGCGGTATCCCATTGATGACATCACGTAAATAATACGAGTTTTACCCCCAACCCATATCGTCATAAAAAATAGCCAGACAGCCACACCACGAATGACATCAACAAGTTTCGTCTACAGCCTCACCCATCTGATAGAGCTGATTTTTATTTGGTCCTTGGCGCACGCGTGAGATTGTTGCTGACGTCATTTACTATTCATTTTTTTTTCGGAAAAGGCTATTAGCGGGAGTGTTGATGCAATTTTTACAATGCCAAAATTTTCAAGCTTAAAACGATCTAAATTTTTTTTAAAACTGCAAACCCGGAAATTTTCAAACTCAAATCTTGCGAATCCGGAAAGGGAAAAAAATAAGATTCTCGAATCCGGAAATCCGGGATATCCCGGAAAAGTGGCACCCCTGGTTGAGTGACAACTGCATACAGACGCCTAAACACCAACTAGCTGATATAAACCACCGTACAAGGAAAATATTAGAAAATTTCAGAATTAAATATTAAAAAGCTTTGGCTTACTGTCTTTGTAAAATTAATTTCATAATGTTTATTGAGAAAGTTGTACAAGTATATGCTCTAATGCTTTCTAATATAATAATTTTTTGTTTAAATTTATCACAGATAACCCATAAAACAAAAAAGATGCACACTAGATCTAAGAATTATTAAAATAATACCAGCTTGATAAACTAAACATTGAATAAAAACAATAATTACTGGCGTGATGCAGTTACTGTCAAAATGCTCCTCCTTGGGTTTCTCAGGTGGCAAGTACATTCCTTTGCTGATCACTTCTTCTCTGATACGAGCCATGTCATTGATTTTTTCACTAAAAAAATAAATGGTTATATGCATATTAAGATTTAAAAGAAGATACCCTCAATGTTAATATAATTCTGATGGAGAATGCATTTTAAACATGCAGCCATAATTGCTGAGGCTAGCCAAGCAATTATATAAGATAACACAGCACATGAGTAAATATTATTAATATATGAAATTAAACTATGGGTCATGTATTTATTTAAAATGCTACAAATGATTAACTTTTATTCAATACTAATTTTATTCTATGATAAACTAAAATACCGATGCAAACATACCATGTTTCTTTAGAAGCTCTAAATCTTCTTGATCTCTGTTGGTTCATTTTAGCACGGGGAGCCTAGGACAAAACATTTTGTGATTAATTTAATCATAATAATAAGTTATTGATTCTGTCTAAATTCTCACTATGATCCAGCAGTTTCGAGAAGAGGAGATGCAGGATTACTGCCATGAGAGGTGTGAAAGTTGAACAGAAATGTCCAATGCATAAAAATTATATAAATATATAAAAGTAAAAAATAATGTTATAACAGTAGAGATTTATCTCTGGTTACTAGATTTTAAGTGATGCTTGTGGTCTAGCTTTTGGTTGCTTTCACTACTTTGCTGTCTACAAAAATTTTACTTTTGGGTACAAAAGCACAAATATCAAAATACCTACCACACCATCAATGGCCATGTACAGAACACGTCTGGGTCTGACTATGGAGAAAATTCTGTCAATAAACTCAAAAATCAAGATCATCATCTCATCTTCATTCTTGGGTGCAGGTCTGTAGAATGATAAATGAATGTTAATAATAGTAAGTCATGTAACTGACAGAAGGTTCCTAGACAGTGACCATAATATAACAAAATAATTTGACAAAATCTTAAGTTATTCTTTTACATCAAAATAACAATAAGCCTATGTAAATAAGTACATGGAAAACTAACTGACCTGTCCTCAGGGTGACAGCAAGGGTGAATGATGCCATTCATGTCAAGGTACAGGTTATCAAACTCCACATCATTGGGGTTGGGTTGACTGGTATCAACAGGAACCTTAACACCATTAACATCTTTTGGCTAAACATAAATTTGAATAAAGAATAAATGTTAGGCCTGTAAGTTCAACTTTTTGGGAACTGCTACAGACTAAAAAGAACAAACTACAAGGCAGCAGTTGTTGATTTGGGAATTGTCTCTCCTTGAAGAGTTGCTGTTCCAGCTGTCAAGCATCATCTGAATCAGGGTTCTTAGACTTATCGGTTTAGCAAACATGAGCTTTGCCGACACAAGCCCCTAAAACTACTAAAAGCCCTAAACCTCTTCTCCCTAACCGCAAAAACGTACCTAAATATAAAAAGTCATAAGAAGCCTAAGTCAATACAAATAGGTGACCTATTATTTATTTAGAGCAGGGGTTCCCAACCCTTTTTTACTTTAGAGCACATTCTAAAATATCGGTAGGGTGGTGGGCACTACCTATTTTAAATCGACAAACTCCTTCCATAACTTTTCATTTTCCCATATAATATGTACATGTACCCATATATGTACATGTACCCGTATATGTATGTACATGTAAATATACATGTACTAAAATGAATAATAAAAAAACAATAATTGAACTACAATATAATATCAAGTCTGTTCTGCATTATATGCATAAATATATTATAACAAGAACTATAATTATCTCCTCAATAATAATAGTTTATTAATAGATCATCGCTTATGAATACAATAAATTACGCATCTCACTTTTAGCCTGTTAATTTTTTTTTAATAGAAAACTCCTAATTCTTGTTTCGTCTGACGAATATGTCTCTTATCTAACTGTCGCGACCCGAACAGGGTAGCAATCACAATGACAACAACGCAGTTTCAGGCGGGGAATGCTTTTTGCACATCACTCCATGTACACGCGGAAAACCCAAAGTGAGCGGATGATTGCCGAAGCAATCAGAGTTATGTGCCTTGTGATTTGGCGCCTTCTGCGTTTATCGGATCAGTTCGTGGCGTTTGTTCGATTCGTTCGCTTCGGGTTTTCTGCGTGTACAAAGTGTGATGTGCAAATGGCACTAGCCGTTCCAGGCTAGCGTAAATAGTGCAGTCTGGCTCGCAGCTAGACAAGTTGGGACAAGTATCGAACATATTTAATAAACCTAGGCAGTCAAAAAAAAATATTAAAACTGTAACAAATGAATAAAAATAAATCATATTTTAAAATAATGTTTATGAAAAAATTCTGACTCCGTCGAATAGTGAGAGACGGGCACATAATAATCGTTCAGCTGGCGCCATGGCGCCCGCGGGCATAAGGTTGGGAACCCCTGATTTAGAGTATTAATTTGAGTTTATATTTAATTTAGGCCTAAATTTATGCAACAAGCCCACCAGTTGCTTAACTCCATTTTAGCGTATTTTATTCCCCGCTTCACGTTCACCTCCGGTTGAGCGTATTTTATTATAAACACAACCGAAACACACAAAAACATTAGTAGGAAAACATTAGGCTTATTTCTTTATGAAGTTTTGTTTTGGTTTGATTAATTTACTTTGTTTGTGTGACAGTTAAGATATTCATGGCAATGGGTGAGTACGAAACTCACAGTTGCAAGGCGGTTACGTTTGTTTGTATTGATACAAGTATCTCCCACGCATGCTACTCTACATAAACTTTTATGAACTCACAATGACCCCAAAACTGACTATGACATATGGTGAAGATTAAAGTCAATATGAACTCACGGTGAACCCTCGACCGTGTAGGGATTTTTCTCCCGCTGTTGATCACACTGCTATTTAATTGGAATTGCCCTAGTGCTTTTTAATAGTATTTCTCGCTAACTTGGAGGCGTGGTCGGTTGCTAACAACAATATGGCGCCCGGACCGGACGTTTGATTTCCGGTGATTTTTCGGCCAAATTCCAGAGACCTTCAACTAATTACATTTAAAAATGTTTACCACGCGCAAAATGGCGGGATTTCCGTGTCATAACAACAAACAATAGGTGGCAGGGTTAGATATGCCAGAAAAGCATTTTAAAATTTGGTTTGGAGACCGGAGGCTAAATTCAAAATTTGGTTTCATTAAAATTAATAGAATTTGAAAAATAACTATATAGGTACAAAAATGATCATATAAGTAAAGCATTATTAAGTCTATCAGTCTATGTAAAAAGAAAGCAAATATTGTTGGCACTTTTTTTATAAGATCGGCTCTCATATCACAACCAATTTATTTTTTTTTTTAAAAACCACGTGACCGCTATTTGAGATCACTAGTGAGGAACTCTGGGTGCATGGCCACTTAAAAAGTCTAACCTGATTTGTGGTTTTCTTAAGCATCAAGGGTTAGAAGAGTTGTCATGGAGAGATGTGTTGGCCATGGCAGTGAGTGTCAATAAATATTAAATTAAGTAATTTAGTTTAAAATGAACTAAAAACTTCAAATTTAGTGCCTAATGGATTAAATATGGATGTCTATTATTCAGTGGTCATGTTTATATTGAAAATTGCGTAAATTTTAGATTTAGTAAGAAAAACTACTTTTTAATGTTTTTTTCACCTTTTCTAATTAAAACTCACATTCATGAAAAATAAGTAGTCTAGATCTAGTCTAGCTGTAATCCTAATGTTTTCCTAACGTTTCTGTTTGTTTCTGTTGTGTTTATAATAAAATAGCTCAACCGGAGGTGAACGCGAAGCGGCGAATAAAATACGCCAAAATGCCAAATAGAGTTTTACCTTCGTTCTGTCCTATGATATTCCACATTCATAGTCACTGAGCGCAACTCTTTACAGGCTATAAAAATATTTTATTTGCCTGGTAATTCAGTTTATGCCCTTTATCCGATTCTTCTAGTTAGCTAAATACTTAAAAGTGAAATTGAATACCAAATCAAATATTAAAGCGACAAGTCAGTTATCGATAATAGGTAGTTTGCTTTTTCTAGGTTACCTTTTCTTCCACACAGTTGACGATCAAAGAGGAGTATTTACGGCTCAGCCACCGAAAGAACGCCGGTACTCCCATTTGTAGCAATGATAATGTTCAGGATCTTTTAAATTACAAAAATATTGTTTACAATATCCCTACACATTTAGAATTAGATTCAAATATTAGCGTTTTTCAAAGCGTGTTTTAAAATGACCAATGGAGTGGGAAAAGATATCTCTAAAGACCAAACTAACAGTTTATATTAGCAAATGTATATAATACCGAAAAACACTTTAGCGAGAAATAATTTTTTTTCAAACAACTGATACCTGTGATTTTAAAAAGAAACAAGATTTTTTTTTAAATACAGTAGTTATTTCCTATAACACTAATAAAACCTTTTGAAACTAACAGGGATGTCTAAAAATGTGGTACAGGAATAAGGACTGGGCATCATGACATACAGATGGGTATCATCATGACACAGAGATTTAGTTATAAGTAATTAATTCGAACACCAAGTTTTATTCAGCAGTTCAGCATATTACCTCGTACTAATAAAAAGTTAAATCGTAACAAGAGAGTATCAGAAGGGAAAATATTTTTTTTCTGTAGTCATCGTACTATCCAAACTACCTTTCAAAGTCACCAATTTACGATAGATATGCAAATAGAGGATTCAGAAAATTGTAAAACTATATCCCCGGTGTGAGTGTGTGTGTGTGTGTGAGTGAAAATGATTACTGTTGGATTAAAAACAGATTGGTAATCTATAGAAACTATGTTTGAACTGAACACTTAGGGCTTGAATGACCTAACTCGAAGAAAAGCCTACACCATTTATTTTTTTTTTAATATTCGTGTTATCTGTGTTTTCAGTTATTTTATATGTGATTTAAAAATCAATATATAATTAAAAACGTGACTATAAAAATTAAAAGATAATCTTTAAAATGCAGATGATTAGTGTACCCAAATCTGATGGGTAACTGCCTGAGTAAAGGCGATTGTTCATAGAAAACTGACATTGTTATATCTCTTCAAGAAACAGATGAGATATATCTCATCTGCCAATGTGACCGTCAGATCCCAAATAGTAACTACTTTTTTTTTTTAAATGACGATTATAGAATGTATTTAAATTAATGTTTTGTTAGCTATATTAAAATGCTTTTAGGTACTTTTAATTTTAATGTAACTTGTGCACATTAGGGTAGCCTAATCACTTGTTTACTTCCGCAAACAACAGAAATGGCGTCAGAAATATTGCAAAAACTTTGTAGCAAAGCAAAACTTGATAGAGACAGGGGATATTCGGAGCTTGAAGAATTCATTAGTCGTTGTGATCAAGATGAAATTATTAATGCACAACAGGATTTTATCCGTTTACTTTCAGAGCCCGACCAAGGATGGGAAAGTCGACATGGTGGTTTGAGTGGTGCAAGATGCCTGTTTGAACAGGGAAAAATTGCAATAGAAGATGACGGTGAATTGGATGGCGGATCGTCATTTGCTTATCTTATGATAGAAAGTTCAATGTTAATGTTAGATCATGAAGAGTTCCGCGTTAGAATCGCAGCTGGTAAGTCATTACTTAGTCATTAATGAAATAAATTTTGATAAAATGTTGAATAGGCCCCTAAAAGGCCTAATGCCCTTATTAGTTCACTATTGGTGGTTTTTTTAGTCAGTACCATATAATTTAGTTACATACAAAACAGACGGCTGTCCTAAAACATTCAAACTAAATAAATAAATATAATATGATTTAGGTAAGATTTTTTTTTTTTAATGTGAATGTGAAATCTTAAAAGGCGAACTGCTTGGAGTTCTGTGCAAGGTGATTGGAGTTGAGGTTTATGACAGGTGTAGAGAACAGATCCTGAATGGCATACGCTGTAATTTGGAGCGTAATTGTGACAGTCTTGGCTTATCTGAAGATGCATTGGATTCTCCTAGCACTGAACAGCCAGAAAGCATTATGTTCGGGTCTCCAAACACAAGCGCTAGACTGATTGAGCGAGTGAGTTCAGTTTTCTTTTTAAATTCTCCTATTTTTTTTTTTTTTAAATTTACAATGATGAATTAATTTTTAGGTATTTAACTAATTGTTACAGACAGAATAGCTACAAGCAAGTTTATAAATTGAATCATCATAGCAAATAGTGATACTTACTCTAACCCAAACTGCCATAACCTAAACCCTAACTGTTAACTTGACTTAATTTTCTTAAAAAAAGGTAATTTTTAATAGCAGTATATATTCCTTGTGATTATTTGGTTGTTAGCTAAACAGAACACAATTTTTTTATCACGGCTAACAGCTATTTGGTTTTTTGTGTGTGCCAATAATTGAATTTTGTACAAATTTCTAGCGCTCCAGTGATTCAGCACAAATGCTTCATGATACAGCAGGCTGGAAATCTCTAGAGACCTACATGAAGTAAGTTTATTCCCACATCTGGTTGCATTTAAGTAATAGTTGTGAAGATTTGTCTATGAACATCCAACTCAATGGGCTATCAGATATTTGCTTCTGTTAGAGACACTAAAGGAAGGAACTCTTAGGTTCTCTAACCCCATCAACTAAAAGGACCTGAATCCTGAGCTCATGTTTAGCATTCTTTTATATGGAAGTAAATGCCTCATTCAATTTGTATGGAGTATTCTTTTTACGCTAATATTAAATAAAACTTAACTCAAACTAACATTTTTAGTTACTAATCAAATTATTGGGACAGCGTGGCCCAGCATTACAGCGCTAGACTCCTAATCTGAGAGCCTCTATTTTGAATCCGGGTTCAAATCAGTCCACCCAGCTCTGATGGATATCTAACTTACGTTAGGGAACTATCCCTTCGTATGCCATGGTCTATGAAGCAGATGAATTCTACTTCATCTGCCCCATGTGTCTTGGCATGAAGAGGAAATGATCGTGATGAATCAAATTATTGTTAAAATAAGCATTTGAATTAAAAATTTAACTTATTTGAATATTTAATGACAAATTATAAGTATAAGTAAATTACATTAAATATCTTACATTTTAAAACATTTGTAAAATACTAACATTTTAAATTTGTACAATTATTGTCATTTAAGTATTTGGATGATATATTCTTAAGTAAATTATAGTAAATGCCTTTGTATATCTGAAATGTAACAGGTGCCTGCAGAGTGTAATCCTGGGCTGCGGCAACAAGTTTAATGACTATGTGGATCAGGAGTTACTGGACCTGATCTTTGAGGCCCTGACACACACCAATCGTTTTGTCAGAGAAACTGGTTTTTATGTTTGTAGTGCGCTGGTCAAGTGTGGTGAAGGAGGTGATTTTTTTTTTATCTAAAATTTCTAGCTCATTCTTGAATGGCATTCATTTCATGGTTGTGGTTTCAAAATTGTAGATTATAACTTTCAAATCTTAGTTAAGATAAATTTTAATAGAATTAGCACTGTTCACAATAAAAGCTATGGGGTGGGTATATTTGAAATCAGCTAGAAGTTGTACATTTTGATTATGAAGTCATGAAGGATATGTGTATGGAAATTTTATAAAAGAAAGTTCAGTACTTAGTTTCTATATTGCGGTTATTTTATTTTAAAATGGTTTGATTCTATATATGTGTTGTGTACTTATTTTCATCTCTTTTAGTGGAAAATGACAATGATGCTGAACTGGAAGAAAGAAATGCCATTTATCGTCATGGAAAAATATTTAGTTTCTTAGTTTCTATATTGCGGTTATTTTATTTAAAAATGGTTTGATTCTATATATGTGTTGTGTACTTATTTTCATCTCTTCTAGTGGAAAATGACGATGATGCTGAACTGGAAGAGAGAAATGCCATTTATCGTCATGGAAAAATATTTTCTGAATATCTCGGCAATGGGCTTGCTGACAATTGGAGCCAGGTAATAATACAGTTTGTCATCTTTTTAAAATAAAATGTCACTGGAAGTGAATAAAGAATACATATTTTTTATATAAGTCTGTTCCTTAATGAATTCTAGTTTTTTAAGAAAGCCTTTTATAATCTTAAATTAAATTCTTACTACTACTAGGTTCGCATGGCTGGGTCTGTTGCCACACGCAATTTCCTGATGAGTTTACCTTCAGAAGAAGCCAGAGAAAAATTCTACCCAATCCTAATTCCCAGGATGTGCTTAAACAGGTGGGGAACTGTTTGTCTATGATATGTATCTAGCAATGTGTGCACACAATAATGATACAACAAAAAGCATTTTAACGCAGCTGTTATTTTTTAACAAACTTAAAATAAATTTAAAGAAATAAAATCTAGCATTGAATTACAAAACTGTTTTTTATAAAATGTTATCAACGCATGTGTACAGTCCTTACTTGAAAATCTGGTCTTCTCAAACTCAGGTATTACATGGCAGAAGGTGTTAGAATATACTCACAAGAATCTTGGCGTCAGGTCACCAAAGGAGAGGGAAAACATTTAGTGGAGAAATACATTCAACAAGTTGTAAGTTTAAGGTTTACTCATTTTTTACTTTGAATTTATTTAAAACATTTTGAGTAAAGAGTGAAGTGTATTTTTACATTGGCCTTTTTGTAATTCTTATAAAATTTTAAAACATTTCTGGTATTGTTCATTATTTACACTGTATTCCAATTGATTTAATCCAAACATTTCTGCCTTTTTGGAATCCCTCATACATGAAAATAAGAGCTTGTTAGAACTATTCTTTGTTTTTTTTTTAAAAAATAATGAACATTTGAAAACCACAGGTAGAGTTTTACATCCAGGCAACAGATTCCAACAACCATGCTGTCAGGGAGGCTGCTTGTGCATGTATAGCTGAGCTGGGATCAAAGGTCAGTTTACCAGTGTGTAACACAGGTCTTACATGCAGCAGCAGTTGATTAAAAGTTAATTTTGCCAAATTGGTAATTGCACTCAAATTTGATGCGATCACAAGCAATTTTAAAAATGCATTACTTAATTAAACTTTTTTTTAACTAAAATGTATGCAAATGTAGCCTTCTGAACGTCTGGCTCCTAGTTGCTAAAAAATGTATTTCACTTTTAGAATGATTTAACTAGACACATTCTTATCTAGTTACTTTACAGAAAAGGAATTTTGAACTTTGGATGTGTATCTACATCCCGTTTGTAAATTAAGTATTTTAAAAATACATGTATTTCAAAGTTGAGTTACCAAAAATAAAGTCATTGAAGTAAAATAGAAAGACTTTTATGCATTAACAATATAAAGCATATTAGTAGGGGAGGGGGGAGCTCAATTATTATAATTTTAGATTAATTAGTAGTTCTTGGATACTTGCCTTTTCAATAAAAAAAAAATTTATTCACATCTTCTAAACTGTTGCTCTCTTAGTTATCCAACAGTCCTAACATCCATGTTTAATCATACAAAAATAAATGTTTCAGATTGACAAAGCTGCTGTCAGTCCATATGTTACAAAACTATTGGAGACTTTACTTATTTGCTTCAATGATGATAGTTGGCCAGTGAGAGATGGTGAGTTAGGACTGTCATTTTCTATACAGAGCTATATATATTGTGGTCTAATCTAATCAACCTTAATTTAGTCATGTGCGACTTATTAATACAATTTTAAAAATATGTAGGAAGAATAGAGTTATATATTCAATGCATTAATGTAATCAAGTGCTACAAATTAGTGTAATTTGTTTTTACTTTAAAGTTTTTTTTTTTCTCATTTAGCTGCCTGTATTGCATGTGGTCATTTTGTTCTGTGTTTTCCTGAGGAATCCAGGTTTGTAATCACTTAAGATTTTAGTAGCAATCAAATAACGTTACGTGTTTTTAAGAAAGTAATATTGCATAGTTTGATTTATTTGAGATATATTACTTTTATAGCACATGTATACAATCCTTTTAAAAAGGTAAACACCGGTTTGAATCTGCTCTGGATGTAGTATATTATTTTTTGTGTTAAATCCGTAGGCATACTGATGACTTGGATCTGTACCATATTATTGATTCTAAAAAAATTCATAAACTTGTCCATTAGGTCATCCTTGCCTGCGCTGTATCCTCTGTTCTTCAATAATCTTCAAGACAACATCCCTTCAGTCAGGCAAGGGGCAGCAGTTGCCATCACTAACATCGTCAAAGCTTATGGTCAGTTTAACCTTTTCATTCACGCATCTGTTTCTCCTTCTTTCTTCTTCTTCGTTCTTAATTTTTTGTGTTGGAAGGGATTGAGCCTTATCTGCCAGAGGGTTTGAACTAGAGACTTTTTCGAATTTATCAACCATGATCTTTTTGTCAACTCGACAGCGCCTCCATGACAATTAATTATACGTTTCTCCAACTCTATTTCATAATTTAAACTAGTGTTCTTTTTATTTCCTAGAGAACCATTATTTCCTAAAATGTAGAATTATCATTTATGTGTTAATTATTTCCTACTCTAAATATTTCTGTTATTTCTCTTCCAGAAATCAAGTTTTTTGACAATAATTTCTTTTTTGTGTTGTTTTCTTTAAAAGGAGGTGCAGAGCAAGATTTTGTGTTTTCTAAAATAAAAGAAGGCTTTGAAAAGATCAAAGAACAGCCGGCCACATCAGAAAAATATGAGAACCTGGACAAGTCACCGGCTACTTTTGGGGTTGTCAAGCACCTTCGTGATAATGACATGGAGCTGCATTCAAACCAGCAGGTTGGCAAAAATGTTTTACTACAAAAATGTTTTCTCTAAATTTATTTATTTTATCATATTTTTTAGTATATGACAGATTTAGGCTGCTGTTAGTGAATTTAACTGTGACTCTAAAAGTAATGTATTGCTACCATGCTACCCAGTTTGTAATTAAATAGATTGGACTCATTTTAACTTTTAATTTATTTGAATTGTATTTTTGTAGTGTTTTTTAAGGAAAATTTAATAAATGTAAAATATTTATCTAATCTTCAATTATTCTGAAAAATGGACCAATTTCAGATGTACTCCTGTGGCTCTCTGGCTCCAAAGATGGGAAGGGGAGGAGGCTGTATGGACCACAAGTTTAGGAAACCACCCCAGCCATGGGAACTAGTTGATGGGTGAGCTCCCTTGCATCTCAGTCACATTCAAAGATTAAGTTGGTCATCTACCTGATTCAACATGACATTTAAAAAAAAATTTTGGACTGGAGAGCTAAGAAAAGTCAATAATAGATTAATAATTTTTTTAAACTCTTTTTTTTTATATTAGGTGTGTGAATCTCTTGGCAGAACTGAGTCAAATCCAGTCTCTGAATGCCCCAGTCAGCAAGCTGTTACCTGCCATGGCAAATGCCTGTACAGTCAAAACCTACACACACTATCCCAACCTCTTGGAAACTGTTTGTAAACAGGTTGCTCTTTTAGTCAGAGATATCTAAGTATTTTTATAAATATACAGTATCATATATATAAAACTTTATGAATGAACATAAAAAAATGCCTATTCTTGCTCCTTTTTTGATTCCCCAAAAAATTATTTTTATTATTTGAAATCTGCTTGGGTTACTTGTTTAAAAAATTACTTTAATGTTATTTTACTAACTATTATTTTTCCTTTTTCTTTATTTCTATATTTACATTATTCTGAAAAATATAATTTGCTTTAATTGTAAAAAAAATTTTTTAGCTTCCAAACTTTGCAAAAGGACTCGGAAAAAGATCATTCAAAATGTTTTTGGAAATGTTTTTGGACTACATCTTTGAAGCTTTAGTAAGAAAATATTTTTACTATACAATACTTTGCATTATTCAATGCTGCTAAGTATTAATTAGTTAATCCACAACAATATAATGCTCAAATTTTTTTTCAGTGGTGCCATTTTAACACTAATACCTTTCTTAGATATTAAATAATGAGATTTTTTTTATATGGACAAAATTTTAGATTTCTCACAATTCTTGTTTGATATGTTTATGTCAATTTTTTTTATGCATCTTGTAAGCTGAGAAGCACGTACAGTTTTTCATAAGAGATACAGTGTAAACCACAAATACCGCAGCTTGATTGGTCTATTTAAAATAAATTTCCACAGGACAGTGACGTTGTTCTAGCATCTGCGGCTGCGACTCAATGCCTGATAGACCTCAGCACTTTCCTTGGCCCTGGCATTGTTAGAGGGAGGATAGAGCTGTATAACAGCTTGTGAGTCTCATTGTCATTGCACTTAAAGTCTGTTTTAAATTAGATTTATATACAAATTTAGCCCTTAACTGTTTTGATTGGTTGATTATTCATGAAAATAAATAGCTGTAGACTAAGTTTCATGATCAAATACTTTGATGTAAAAATGAGAAAGAAAAAAGCAAAGTTGACATCTGCATCTATCTAATATTTTAGCTAGATTGTTTGTAAACATGAGATTAAACATTAGACCTTGGTAGTCTTTTTTTTTATTATAAACAACATGGTATACACAGGAATTTGAGTAGGATTCCCTAGTTTAGTAGCTTTTTACAGTTAACACTGCGATAAGGCGTGGTTGGATGATAGAGCATTAGACTGCCAGCCGGAAAGTCTGTAGTTGGAATCCTGGGTTTTTATCCACGGAACGTCCTTGACTCCACCCACCTAATAGGTACCTAACTCATGCCAGGGAAAGTAAAGGCAGCAGGGCACAGTGCTGACTGCACTATCCCTTTATATACTGAGATCACTGTAACAGTTTAATTTTACTTCACCTACACCATGGACAATCAGTTTCATTTTACTTTATAGAAAACAATAGTAACGGAGAGGCCATGCTTTGACTTAATATTCTTTTGCATTTCACATATGTATAGTAGATAGCCATGTTGTAAGTTTTAAAAAATCAAGTACTACCTTACTATTCTCTGATTTACTTAAGTTATATTCACCCAGCTAATACTCACAACAATATTCCAAAATAATTCCTTTTTGTGTTGTCTTGATACATTTTTTAAAAACAATTTGAAATATATTATTTTCATCAGATATCTCCCCAAGTTCGACAGTCTGCCTTACTATTCTCTGATTTACTTAAGTTATACAACAATATTCCAAAATAATTCCTTTTTTGATTTTGTGTTGTCTTTCTACATATTTTTTGAAAACAATTTGAAATATATTATTTTCATCAGATATCTCCCCAAGTATGACAGTCTGCCTGGGTTGCCACACTAGACCAGATTTAAAGTCGTCCCAATTTTGGCAATGTGAGCCCAGATGAACTGCCAAAGTACAATTTAGTCATTCGGTCAAGATTTACGTCAAAATGTAATTTAGTCAAAACATGACCTACCAAGTCCTTGTTGCCTGCACAGTATTTTAAAATTTAAATGCAATGTGAGATTTTCTTTGAGTGATTTTTGTATGTGTCACAAATGCAAGATCCTTTAGTGTACATGTTTTAGATGTTTTATAAAAAGAAATATATGCATTTTTAAAAGGAGGTTTTTTTAATTCTATTTTTGTCTCCAGAAACAATAAGCTGCTAATTCAGTTTAAATCACTATCATGATTAAAGTATAATAATTACTGATTGTTTTTAATTACAAATATTGATTGATATTAACAGAAAAACTAACCAGTTATTTCTTTATTTGGATTGTATAATTTGAGGATAGTTAACTAAGGGTATTGGTTGGTTATCAAACGGCCAACTTTATGTAAGATCTAATGTGTCATCTCTCCTAGCATAAAATTTATGCTGTTAAAGATTTTTATAGCAATATATATTACAAAATGATAGCAAAGTTGGTTCATTTCGGTTAGGGTCACTCCATACCTACTTGATCTTATAATGTAATAATAATTTGGTGCTACTTAATGTTGTCATCTCATGTAAAAACTTACTCAGCTATGATTTGAATGTGTTCTTTAATATAAAAAGTCAATAAAGGATCAGCTTCACAGGTTTTGTCCAATCAACATCGAGAATAGAACTTTGTTGTTTGTGTTAGATAAATACCCAACCCTAGACAAGAATAGAACTTTGTTGTTAGTGTTAGATAACTATCCAACCCTAGACAAGAATAGAACTTTGTTGTTAGTGTTAGATAACTATCCAACCCTAGACAAGAATAGAACTTTGTTGTTAGTGTTAGATAACTATCCAACCCTAGACAAGAATAGAACTTTGTTGTTCCCTATTCTGGTTCATTTTAACAGGAAGGATATTATTAAAAATCTAATGTATAATTTGTGTACATGATACATTTTGTGAATTACTAAATTACTTCAAGGCAGAGTGTTGTTAATGTGTTGTCTGTACTTGATATTTAGTTATTATGTTTTTTTTTTACATGTACACGTTTATTTCTTCAAAGCAAATCGAAGTTTTATTATGTGTGTAATTTGATTTTTTCAAGGCAAATGGTTGTAAACATGTTGTCTATCGCTTGATGTTCAAAGTTGTGCTATGATTTTATGAGCATACTTTGATTTCTTCGAGGCTGATTTAACGTTTTGTTACATGTATACATTGACAAGAAAAATAAATAAAAAATTGAAACAAATGAATGCTTTGTTTAATGTCTTATAAAACATTTGTTAAATATATTTTCTAGATAGACTGAGCATGCGCATTTTAAAAATAAAATATAACGAAGTATTTAAATTAGCTGTTACATTACAAAAAAACTAGATAATTATTAATACATAAATTCAACAATTTCTTTTTTTTTTTTATAATTCATAACCTAAATCATTCATGGTTAGTCAACTTAACTTACAATCAGTTTAAAAAAATTCTCACGTTTTACACCCAACCATTTTTTTTTTAATTTTGTTATACCATGTATTAAATAACATTGCCAACAATCCAATCCCAATCCTAAAGCTCATGGCTGACACACCATTTCACAAAAGGTGTAACACAACACCATTCCAAAAAAATGCATTAGCATTCCACATCCAACACAAAACACACAAAAAATGTATTTTAAAACATTCACTATCAAATATCTAACTATTCTTTATAACACCTACTGCACCATTCCTTACATTCACGAACACCACAATATATATATCACAACAGTGACACCATCTATAAGAATAAAAATCAAAGTATGTACGTGGGTTTATCCTTTAAACATTACTACACCTTCCATCCGATCGACATGAAACTTGAGGGGAGGGGGGGGGGGTGGTGTTGAGTGAGCTTTTTGCAAAGAAAAAAATTCAATTTCGCAGGGGCGCGACCCGGCAGGTTGCGATTTGGCGCCCCGGGCTTTCCTGTGAGGCTATGGCGCATACGTTCGTTTTAAACATCGAGACAATGGATAAAAATGGGGTTTTATAGTCGTTCACTAAATTTAATCAGGCGCATCCGTGCGATTTGGCGCCCCGGGCTATCCTGTGAGACTTTTGGCATTTGTGTAACCAGGAGCTCCTGAGACCGCCGCGCTACGCCCCTGATACCTGGGCGGTCGCCGAAGTGTTTTCCACCTCATTATTATGGAGAGTGATTAACCTACACTCAATGCTTTCATAAAGCGCGCACTGGGGCGTACTGGGTAGTGGTGTCGGAAAAACCCATGTCCCGATAAAAATGATCCAAGAAATATAGCGCAAGCATTGTTTACATTTAAATAACTCAGTGTTAGAAAACAAGGTCACACGCATAAGAATCTAGGATTGGTAACGCACTGATGAAACCCTCTTAAAATATTGCGTCAGACTTTCTTCTGAGACCGCGGCAACGCGCGGGACGGGCACGCTATTTCCTAATAAAAAAATATAATACCAGTTACGCCTTTCCATAAACGTTACCTTCACATGTTCGTCTGTTTCATGGCATGAGTCAGCACCCAGCATAAATGCCACATATGCTGTCACAAGTGAAATCAAATGTCACGGATTTACATACAACATATGTCTATACGTCTAATGTACAAGCGTGAAATAGACCCCAAAACAGTCAGGTTATTGAGGGTAACAGACAGACAAACAGATAAGACATACGTCATTTTAAGAGTAGTGTCTCTTGTAATTGTTTACCATTGCTGTTATAGACCTGTACGATTATCAAAGTAAAAAACACACACAATTTCAACATCAATATATTTAAAAATAACCACTATTAAATGAGACACTACTATATTTTTATTTTTTGACAGTCTAACATCATCAGTTCCCGTTTGTGTCCGAGACACGATGAAGTAGAGTTCATCTACTTCAGAGACCTCGGTGTATGAAGGGAAAGTGTGGTCAGTACTATTCCCAGACGCCTTTGTTTCACTAACGCGAGGGACGTTCAACTGATTCGAACTCGAGATCTCGGCTTAGCAGTCTAGCAGTCTCGCTCTTTCCCTACCGCTAGGCCAAGCCGTCCCTTCGACTGTCAATGGTGTGTGTGTTGTTTTGTTGCTGCAGAATTCATCGAAATCAATTAAGCATACAACATGTGTTAATTGATGACGCAGAAAAATCAATTAGTCTTTATATCTGATATACAACTGTTATATAACTACGTCTGAAATGTTACTCGTCCTGCTTGATCCTTAAAATGTGTGTAGAACACTGATCTTCAGCCGTGACCAATTCACCACCTTATACAGTCACCATTCACTACCTGACCTATTCACCACCTTATACAGTCACCATTCACTACCTGATATATTCTCATCACAGTTTGCTTAGTAATTCTTAAATTCTTTATTCCCTCTTTCGCAATGTCACCAGATTCGAAATCTCAATGGTAACATATTCTCTCCTTTCAACAACTTCATGAATTTAATATACCTTTAAACAACCAACAAATATCCAAACTGCCGGGGAATATAAAAAAGCAACCCTTTCCCGATTTAAAATTTCATAGTACTCTTTACTCCATCCAAGCACATTTACCGACAATTGACAGATATTTTTTTCATTTTTGTTGACTTTTACATCACCGATCCTGCCGGTCCGCAGGAATTTTCCCTGACGGCCCACCGAGATTATTCCCAGTGTCCAGGTGGCCCAGTCCACCTCTGCATGTGAACCTAATGTTAACTCATTTTAATTAATTAATTATTACCATTTTACTCAGTACTTTTTAGAACGTATATGCTTTACTCTTGTTTATTTTTAGATCTAATCTAGCTATTTGTTTTTTCAAAACTCCCAAACAAGTAGAACCTACACAGAAAATTCCGCTTATGTCGAATACCACTGAGTCATTGCCTATATAAGGCTCTTTTGTACCACGCAGTGTCCTTTCACCGCTTTAATTAACGTATCAATAGATGGAATTATTTTTAATGTCTAGATACAGCGTCTGTTGCGTCCATTAATGTATGGTTGTCACCATAGGAATAGCATTAGAGCTCATGAGTCAGTGTCAGATGTAGCGAGGTCGTGTACTTTTAACTGTGAAATATAATCATGTGCAATATGATATCGCATGGTGGAGAGAGTACATGGATGCATTGTTTATACATACTCGCTCGGCGCAACATGCACATACATGATGCACTCACATACACACACATATATATGGAGGCATATATATATATTTATATATATATATATATATATATATATATATATATATATATATATATATAAATATATATATATATATATTTATATTTATATACGTATGCTTACATGTGTATGCATATATATATATATATATATATATATATATATATATATATATATATATATATATATATATATATATATATATATATATATATATATATATATATATATATATATATATATATATATAAACATATATATATATATATATATGTATATATATATGCATAGATGTGTATGTATGTATATATATATAAATATATACATATATAAATATATATATATATATATATATATATATATATACATGTATATATATATATAGTGTGTATCTTGCCAACTTCTTTATTAATTTTTTACTCAATAGAGCAAGAGTAATAGGTTTTGGATTTTGTAATGCAATTTTTAAAGTCAGTATTGTTGTATGTATCGATTACCGATCAATACTCAGCCATCTGTCTCGTGGGTTTTCGTGTGTAGTCAGTTGTTTTTTTTTTCAGCTCTGACCCTCACCGACACACGTGTGTGCTGCTCACTCGAGTGTGTGCTCACCTCCCCACCCACACCCCGACCCCCCGCCCTATAATAACGACCTAATTGCGTTAACTAGCATAAGTACGGTAAGCCATTGCGTGTGGCGGTGGAACAGATGCTAATGTGTGGCTAAAACTGTGTAGGGGTTGTAATTGCTTTTTTATTCAGCGGATAGAGCCTGCGTGCGTGAGCAGGAATTTTGTGCGAATTGTTGCTGTAATTACTGATGTAGTTGTAATCCGGTTGGATGTGCTGTGTGTGTTAGATTAGATGACGAGCAGATTTGTTGGGTAGTTTGTTTGTATACATTCGGTGACGTCACGCTTGAGGATGAGTACGGAGAGCCAGCCTTTACAGAAGGAGGAGAAGTCTTCACAGACTTTTATCCTCGCTAATATAAAGCTGATAGCTCGTTCTCTCGGACTTATAACCGTTGCCGGTAATTTATAATATATCTTCACGTTTCTTTATTTATAGTGAACTTCTTTTGAAGTCATTACATTGATAAAATATAATTCACATTATATCTTGACATATACTAAAGTGAACTTCTCTTGTAATGTGCTTTTAACGATAGATATTGCTTTTTAAAATAATTTGTTGTTGGCGTCTAGCTGTATATGTGATTGTACCCACAATATCTAAATGAATCTCTAAAGATTTAAATATTTATTTTGTAGTCCTAAGACGTGCTCGTTTTTAGTTTTTTGAGACCAAAAAATTATTATCCCATCCATGACCATTCAAGTTTGAAGTAAATCACGCAAGATGGACTTGCCATTGTTTTGTTAAGGTGGTTTAAAGATGTACTTGTGATTATTAAGACCAAATAATTCATGTCCATATTAAATCCATTCATTCAAAGTTTCAGTTGATAATGAATGAAAGGTTGACTAAAATAACGATCACATAACCAGAGTTTGGTGTACTTCAGAGCACAAGTAGTATTTTAGTGAATGTGAGTTTTTTTGACAGAGGGTGTCATTGGGTTTTCTTTCTGAATCAAGCCTGACAGAGTCCGAAGGAAGAAGAATCGTATTTAGTTTTTTTTTTTTTTCATGGGATTATTACAATCGCATCTATAAATACTGCATTTGGTTTGGTTATTGAACAGTAAAGTTTAAATGGTGGTGGCGTTGTGGTGGTGGTGTTGTGTGTGTGTGGGGGGAGGGGAGGGTAAGTACACCTCTAAGAGTTCATCCAGATGAAATTAC
The DNA here is from genome assembly GCF_028476545.2 of Physella acuta. Taxonomy (NCBI): domain Eukaryota; kingdom Metazoa; phylum Mollusca; class Gastropoda; family Physidae; genus Physella; species Physella acuta. Next base: position 894,671 of record NW_026731940.1, on the reverse strand, counting down.
AAAATCATAGTAGTGAAGTAATTCCTTTTCGAACCAGATGATCCACTGGGTAATTGAAGTAGAGTTCACCTGAAGCCTTATGAAGGGACGGTGTGGTCTGCACTATGCCCAGCCGCCTTCACTTCTCCCTAAAGTGACTTAGGTACCCATCACAGCTGATACATCCTAGACTATGCTCCACCATTCGACTACTCCGTCCCATACAAAATCATAGTCTTTAAGGGTAAAATCACAACGGAAAGCGAAATCCGCAATTAACTAGATTTCAATTTAGCAAGACCATAAGTTTTAAAAAAAATATTTTATTATCCAATATACATATCCTAGTCGGGAAACAAAATAACTTCCACTACATATCTCTCCTCGCTTTTAAAACCTAATTATAAATTTATTTATGGAGACAATCTATTATTACGATCAGATTTAGAACTACACTGAATGGAATATAATGCAGGTGAATAAAGATGCTATGCACTATTTCCTCATGTTTAACAGCTTCCATTGTTGTTGTGTTAATAAGCTTAAGGTATTGGTGCATTGAATATTGGTTGAGTCACATATCAGTAAGTGTTTGACCATGTCCATACACAAGCGCAGGACATTTGGACAGAGTAAAAAGGGACAAGATGATGATTTAGGTTAGAGTTAATCCCAGTCCAAAAAATACGAGTTTTTTTAGGTTATTATTAATCCCAGTAGACAACTCAAATGAGAAGCTATTTTAGGCTTAAGGCTAATCCACGTCCACATATCTAAGCTTAAAGGCTAATAAACATACAATAGTCTTTGGTTAACAATGTGCAGGGGCGACTTTGGTGTATGGTTAGGTTTAGTTTATTGTTTGTTATCAATAAAGGATCAGAAAGAGATTACGGATTTTTACAAATATTTCTTTTAACTACAAAACGAGGTATGATCATTATTCAACGTGATTCCTGGATGTGTAAGCGTAGTTTAAACTCGCCAATATTACGGACAGACGTTCTAACCAAATGTTTCGAGTTGCTTCGCGCGTGTCGAGCACATCACGTGACTATTTGCATACCGCGGGTTGGGTCACACCTGGCCGTTTACCATAACACTCACCAAGTCACCTGAAGTTTACTAGGACTCGCGAAATTTTCCCGGTTTTATTTTGTTTAACAAAGTAATTGCGGCTTACAAACAAAAGTTGGATAGTTATTTTCCATGATGTTGATTGTAAGGCATAAATAAATAGAAAGTACCGTTTTGTGTACGGTGCCATAGGAAAGGCGTGTTCGAGAGATAGAGATCTTGGTTTGGTTACAAACCCGAAACTTCGGATCACTAGCTTATGTCCGTTTGGAGTCTCTGAGTCGACTCAGCTCTAATGGGTACCTGATTTGAGTCTGGGAAAGTAAATAATAATGCTGTAATTTCAATATGCCGAGTTTAGAGACATAGATTCCCTCTGCTTGATCTGCACTATTTACCGACTGGTCTGAAATGGTATTTGCATCAGCACCAAGTGGCGCACAAAAGGGATAGAAAAACTACTAAAAATTTCCTTCTTAGCTGCATTATTGAATTATACACAGTCGAAGTAAAGACAACAAACAACTGCTTTTCTTCCCTGACTGGTTTAGCTGGTAAAAAATGGACAAGGGCCAGTGACTGGTAATAGGCGCCCCGAACATTTCTAAATGGTGGGGGGGGGGTGGGGGGGGGAGGCGGTTTTTCTTCAACGTGAACAGATTTTAATAAGTGCGGAGGGAGGAGGGAGTAAAATTGACAGCTCGCACCGGGCACCGGAAAGGGTCGATACGCCTCTGCTCCTAAACCAAATTTCCAACCGCTCAAAGTAAAGGGTGAAGTAGGATATTATGATAACCCTTCGATTTCCACACTTCAGGCATATCAAAGACATTTTTTTCCACAGTACGGTTTAGTTTTAACCTCTTTTACTAACAGTGGACTATTGTTTACATTTTTCATCTTGTATACCGCAATGTTTAATATGCGCGCGTGCGCAGGCGCAGGCGCACGCACACACACAAACATACACACACATATATAGAACAAAGCAGCCCATGTATTCTAGTGCAGCAGGTGTTAGGATAAAAATTAACCCGGTAGTTTTTGTTTTCAAACGGAGGGCAGCAACACTCGTTCGGGTAGCGGCGTTATGCACGTGCGATATATGGAGATTGTAATCGATAACACGGATGGCCCACGAGCCAGCTTGTGGCATGTTTTTTTCTTTCTCAGACGATGTCGTATTGTGTACTGACTAATTGTGGACTTGGTCATTACGTGGGACTTAGCGACTTAAATTTACACCCATTCTTTGAGCTGCTGGGTATCTACGTATAGTGCCGCATTCAAGACAGACTTCATTTTGGTGTCACCCATGAATGACGTCACGCATTAGCATTCGGTTTTTACTTCCTCCCTGTGAACCCCCCCCCCCCCCCGGCCCCTCCATTTTCACACCTCTTCCCAAAGTCAGACCCCCGTCTAATGGGCTTCACATTTCTATCCCCTTCTAAAACACATAGGCGTAAAACACATTGCGTAAATTAACAAGTTGTTACACAAATCAAGAAGCACCCGTGGTGTAATAAATATCACCGTAATTTATTTATTTTCATCGGGTGTGTGTGTGTGTGTGTATGTGTGTGTGTGTGTGACGGAAAGACCTGAGCCGGTGACTCTGTAGATGCAAGGTACATTTCATACAATCTAACACATCAGTCAATAATGTCAATAAGTGGTGTGTGGGTGGTTGATGTCAGATTTCATGCAACCTAGCACATCACAGCTTGTCCCCCTAATATCAGTCAGTGGTGTGTGTGTGTGTGTGTAGTTGGGGGCAGATTCCATGCATTACAACTCTATTGAGTTCCACGTACACACATAACCCCATGGATATCAACACCCTCCCCCTGAATTAACCCCGGACATACAACCCTTCTAGACAACAACCCCCGACTTAAGCCCACATGATATCAACCACCTAACACCAAAGCACTCTGTTACAGTTGGTATATATCGTGGAGTTACGACACAAGAAAGTAACCATTTGCATCGGATGGAACCATCCATTTGTTTTCTTTGACCATAGTTTAGTAAGGCCGATCTTGCGAAATCTACCTTCATTGACCTACTGTAGCCCTCCATCAAAGCGTCGTAGACTAAGGTTGGACGAGGCATCGAATAGTTGAGTTCTTGGTTACAAATTATGCGCCCCTAGTTTAACCACGGGATTCTAAGTATTCAGTGTAATTAATTTCTAAGTATTCAGTGTAGGCCTAATTAACTTCTAAATGTTTTAATTATTCCAGTGATGTGGATCGCAACAGTCCTCATTATCAAAGACCATAGCAAGAGCTATGTTGGATATTACCTCATGTAAGTAAGTCTTTTTTTCTATATTACATCATGTAAGTAAGTCTTCTTTGCAATTTACATCATATGAGTAAGTCTTCTTTTCGATATCACATCATGTAAGCAGTTTTTTTCTGTTGTATTTTTACCTTATCTAAGAAAGCCTCCAATGTTTCAAGCAAGTAAGCCATCAACATAGATATTATCTCTTGTAAGTCAGCTAGGCTACATGACTGTTGGGTTTTATCTACTCTCATCATGAAATCCCTTTTGAATGTTATTGGATGTAATCAAAACATTCCCTTTGGATGTTATCTGATTAAATCACGACATTCCCCTTTTGGTATTACCTGATGTAATCAAGACATTCCCCCCCCCTCCTGCCCTGCCCTTGAGCCTGTATTTAACCTTTGCACTCGTGGCCCGGACCCTTGATAGTCATTTGTTTGAAAGCTTAATAAAATCTACAGCGATCAAACAACACATGTACAAGACATGAACTACAACCTGTTTTACTCATAATCGCTCGATAATCTGGGGAGGATTTAGAGGGCGGGTGTTGGGGATAATTATTTCTGTAATGTTCAAACATGGCAACAATAGAACAACTTTGCAGCTGAAGAAGAAATAAGAAAAAGAAGATGGGGTTGGATAGGGCAAACACTGTGCAGACCACCTGCCAATATCACTAGACAGAACCTTCAAGGAAAGCGCAAAAGAGGTCGGCCAAAATAAAACAACACACCTGGAGGCTGGACCTAGAGGTTGGAACCACAAACATAGGCTACACCTGGAATCCGGTGGAGCAAATATTCAATGAGAGTGGACTCTGGAGATCTTTGGTTGGCCGCCCATACACTAACAGGACAGAGGACTCTGGAGATCTTTGGTTGGCGGCCCATACACTAGCAGGACAGAGGACACTGGATATCCTTGGTGGGCGCCCCATCCCCAGCAGGGGTGGCGGGTAGTGATGATGATGCTGTTGGGGAGACTTAATGGGGTTGTACACTGTTTCTCCCATAACTTTACACTTAGTTACTAAAAGTAAAATGTGGTCTGACTAACCACTCATCTAATCCCTCTGAATGTATCAATAAAGGATCAATAAATCCTGGTTAGGCCTGTAATCCAGGCTGAATTATCGGTTATTTTTATAATTATTTCCATCCACGACGGGATTAGAAAAACGTGGATATTGATTCAACGTTTTATAAATGAGAACTTAAAACTTGAAGTATATATTACGTCAAATTCTTCGACACCCTCCCTATCCCTACCTTAGGTCGATAAATAAAATACTTTACGGGTTGAGTGCAAAACAAAATATTTAACAATTCAGTAAAAACCTCGAACAAGAGAGCCCGCATAATGTTTAGCAGGGGACGTCACTATGATACCAAGATAATCTGCCTATCTAATTAAAAACGTACAGAATTACTTCATTAATGTTCTAACATTTCACGACTTAATTAACTATTTAATTGCTATGGTTTAATAATGATTTGCGTGGTTTTTAATAATAATTGGCAATTTAGTTTAATATCGAAAAGACTCCATGGTATTTAAGGTATATGCCAGCCATAATTGCTTTTCTTGGACGATTTTTTAAAACATGTTTGTTTTGTAACGATTTTGGTTTTTATTTCCAACAGAGGTGCTTCGACACTGGTCACATTTTTTGAGCTGACCTGGATAATGGACAAGTCAGTCTGTTGTGTGTGAGTAGGTCTTGTGTGTTAGTAGGTCTATATGTTGTGTGTGAGTAGGTCTTGTTTTAGTGGGTCCATATGTTTTGTGTGAGGGTCTATATGTTGTGTATGAGTAGGTCTTGTGCGTGAGTGGGTCTATATGTTGTGGGTGAGTAGGTCTATATGTTGTGTGTGAGTAGGTCTTGTGTGTGAGTAGGTCTATATGTTGTGTGTGAGCAGGTCTTGTGTGTGATTAGGTCTATATGTTGTGTGTGAGTAGGTCTTGTGTGTGATTAGGTCTATATGTTGTGTGTGAGTAGGTCTATAAGTTGTGTGTGAGTAGGTCTATATGTTGTGTGTGAGTAGGTCTTGTGTGTGATTAGGTCTATATGTTGTGTGTGAGTAGGTCTTGTGTGTGAGTAGGTCTATATGTTGTGTGTGAGTAGGTCTTGTGTGTGAGTAGGTCTATATGTTGTGTGTGAGGGTCTATATGTTGTGTGTGAGTAGGTCTATATGTTGTGTGTGAGTAGGTCTTGTGTGTGATTAGGTCTATATGTTGTGTGTGAGTAGGTCTTGTGTGTGATTAGGTCTATATGTTGTGTGTGAGTAGGTCTTGTGTGTGATTAGGTCTATATGTTGTGTGTGAGTAGGTCTTGTGTGTGAGTAGGTCTATATGTTGTGTGTGAGTAGGTCTTGTGTGTGAGTAGGTCTATATGTTGTGTGTGAGGGTCTATATGTTGTGTGTGAGGGTCTATATGTTGTGTGTGAGTAGGTCTTGTGTGTGAGTAGGTCTATATGTTTTGCGTTTTCGTGTGCAACCTTTTTTTATTTGCAGCACGGTGTACACGTAATTTATTTATACAATAATTACATTACGCATGCGTAAAACCATCAGTGTGGGCTTAGGAGTCTCGTTTCTTTTTTGTTACTGACACGGCCTACTTATTTTGTCAGTGTCCTAGCAATATAGTTTAGATTTTAGTTGTATCACTTTAAATATTACATTTACGGTCCCACTTTTATATTAGTAATTATAAATTACATCTACAACTCTGTAGAGTTTCTTCCAGGCATCTCTACCCCCCCCCCCCCTCCCTCCGAACGAAATGAAATTTATATAATTTATATATAAAATATATACTTTTAACAGTGTCCGCCCCCCCCCTCCCCCCGAAGAAAGTCTACCCCCCCCCCCCCCCGAAAATTTCAAGTGCCCCCCCCCCCCCGGAGAAAAAGTCTGGAACAAACACTGCAACTCTGCAATACTGTAACGTCCATAAACGTCTTGTATACATGTTATTTTTCATGACTTAAAGTTGTTTGTCTCCCCTGATCTATTTATATAACTTTCCTATTTCAGGAGACAGGGCTTGTATTATCTCCCCTGATCTATTTATATCACTTTTCTATTTCAGGAGACAGGGCTGCTGTTGCCGCATCTGGTCGGCCATCATGTGGGTGGACAACTGGAAGAAGTTCGTCCTTTACGTCCTTCTGTCCATCCCTCTCTTCCTGGAAGACAGTCGTCTGGTGCTCAGTATAGTCAGTGGTGAGGGTGTTGATCTCTTATATTGTCAGGGGTGGGGGAGGGGTTACTCTATTACACCATAAGGGATGGGCGAGTTACACATTATATTCTCAGTAGTGAGGGTGTTACTATATTACATCGCTAGGGATGGGGGTGGGGGGGGGGGTTATACTTATATTTATGTAATGGAGGTTGGACGCTAGTCTCTTACATTTACATCTTAGGGGGTGGGGGTTCCATAACTTCATCAGGGGCGGGGGTGTTACTCGTTTACATTTGCTATTATAATCACTTTTAAATATATATGTTATAACAAAATTCTCTTGGTTAAACTATATACATCATTTAACTCTCTCGCTACGTATAGAAAAACAAACTATTTTAAACAATATTTTAGCAACACAATTATCAAATCAAGTGATGTGCCGCAACGCTTACCGGCGATTCTGCTTGGTGATTCTGCACTCCATATGATTTGTTTCTCCTCTCCCAATATTTATCAGGTCTACTTTTTATTCCGCGTCTCCTAATATTTTCGAGGTCTACTTTTAATGCCTCTCTCCTATTATTTCCAGGTCTACTTTTAATGCCTCTCTCATAATATTTCTAGGTTTACTGTTGATGCCTCTCTCATAATATTTCTAGGTTTACTGTTGATGCCTCTCTCATAATATTTCTAGGTTTACTGTTGATGCCTCTCTCATAATATTTCTAGGTTTACTGTTGATGCCTCTCATAATATTTCTAGGTTTACTGTTGATGCCTCTCTCATACTATTTCTAGGTTTACTGTTGATGCCTCTCTCATAATATTTCCATGTCTACTTTTGATTCTGTTCTCCCAATATTTTCCAGTTCTACTCTTGATTCTACGAATATTTTCCAAGACTACTTTTAATGCTTTTCTCCTAATATTTCCAGGTCTACTTTTGATTTTCCTCTCCAAATATTTTCAAGGTCTACTTTTGAATCTACTCTCCCAATATTTTCCAGGTCTACTTTTGATTCTCCTCTCCACGATGTACCTCATCAAGACCTTCCGCAGTCACGTGTCTGTCAAATACGAAAAAACCGAACAGCGAATCATCGCCACCCGCACCCCCAGCATCCGAATGATCACCCACGAGATATCCACACAGACGGACACGGACTATCACATGACCTCGTACACGGCGACTTCCTCGGAAATTTCCGAAGATGGCGGAGCACACAAGAGCAATTAACTCTAGTTTATATTATTCTACTTTTGTTTTCCTTTCATCCGGATATTAGGCACTAATACTCATCCTGTGTTGATAAGAATGTTCGTATAATGGGATGCAACTGGGCGGTATATTTATTAACGACACAACAATTTTAAGAAATATGAAATCGCTATATTGTTTCTCTTTTCTTAGTTAGTTACAAAGCTTTGATACGTTTTTGAAGCTTAACTTTACTCACACCTATCCCAGTGTAAATGCAAAAATTCCAATACAATTTAACTTTTGCGTCTTTTATGTTAGTATAACAACAATTTTTGTTCGAGATTGTGGTTGGGCCTTTAATGAACAATACAGTGAAAGTGCTGGTTTTTCTAATTAAGTTGGGGAAATTATTTTATTTTTACTTTGAGACTCTCGACCTGAAAGAACAAATACTCAATGTTAAAGATTCGGATAAGTGTTAGATGTTTAATCTTACAGGTGCCTTCATATAACAACTATTCCTGCTATAGCTTCTCGAATAGCAAAACGTGCCTTTATATCCCAACTCTTCCTGCTATAGATTCTCGAATAGCAAAACGTGGCTTCATATCCCAATTATTCCTGCTATAGCTTCTCAAATAGTAAAATGTGCCTCCATATCCCAACTCTTTGCTATAGCTTCTCAAATAGCAAAATGTGCCTCCATATCCCAACTCTTTGCTATAGCTTCTCAAATAGTAAAATGTGCCTCCATATCCCAACTCTTTGCTATAGCTTCTCAAATAGTAAAATGTGCCTCCATATCCCAACTCTATGTAACTCTATAGAATCTCAAATAGCAAAATACGTCTGAATACTAAGGGGGTGGATATGAAGTTATTATGTGTTAATGTTTACCTCTCTGCGTACAAATGAATGAAGGAGATTATTATAAACTTGATAGTGTTACTCAGTAGAGTTGGGGGGGGGGGAAGGGTTGTCCCATGACACGAAACACGCAAATTTAGCTTCAAAACTAAAATGTAGTCCTATAGTCCTCCTCGGATACGTGGTACAACTACACTATTACTGCCAACGTAATTTGATTGTTTAATTATTCTGCACATCACACTTATGACTGAGGCACAAAGCGTATGTGTCATGAAAAAAGGGGTTAGCACTATAAAAAAAATTGGCATTCCAATTCTTTTTTTTTTTGTTTGCTTCAACCGTTGTTCTTTTTTATGTAAATGTATATGTAAATAAAAAAAAAATTCAAATCGATAAAATTATTTTGTGTTCAGTGTTTTAATGTTTATTTAAGGGTTGCGGGAATATCCGCTGTGTTACCGTATTCATTCTGTTAAACGCATTATTTTTACAAAAAAAAAAGCCTAGCTTTTTGTTTTGGATAGGTAATTTTATTTAAAGATTCAAGTTCACAATGATAACGTATTATCACATTTCGACAACTTCGCCCATGTAAATAATGTAAGTAAACAACCAACAAAATGTGTCCAAGCGGCGTCGACCTGAGAAAATAAAAAGCAATCCTTTCCCGACTTTTTCCATAGTGCTCTTTTCCATCGAAATACATCAAAAGACAACTGTCAGAAATTTTTCTTGATTTTGCTTTTTACAGAACCGATCCTGACAGCTCACGGAGATTATTCCCCGTGTTCAGGTGGCCTAGTCGACCCCTACATGTGAACCTAATGTTAACTCATTTTAATTTACAAATTATTACCCCCTTTACTCAGTACTTTTTAGCACGCACGTGCTTTACACTTGTTTACTTTTAGATCGAGCTATTTTCTTTAAAAAATCCTAAATAAGTAGAAAAAATACAGATAAAATCATCCTGTGTAGAACACAACTGAGTCATTGCCTATATAAGACTCTTTTGTACCAAGCCGTGTCATGTCACCGTTTTAATTAGCGTATCAATATATATATATATATATATATATATATATATATATATATATATATATATATATATATATATATATATATTGTGTGTGTGTGTGTGTGTGTGTGTGTGTGGTGTGTGTGTGGTGTCAACTTCTTTATTAAGTTTTTTACTCAATAGAGAAAGAGCAATTGCTTTTCGATTTTGTAATGCAATTCTTCTTGTAATTGATTTTTCTTCAGCTTATAAAGCCTACATGTGTTAGCAGAAATTTCGTATGAAATGCTTATCCAATTACTGATGTAGCTGTAATCTGGTTGGATGTGCTGTGTGTGTTAGATGACCGAGCAGTTTTGTTGGGTAGTTTGTTTGCCAACATTCACGCATGAGGATGAGTTCGGAGAGCACGCCCCTACAGAGGGAGGAGGAGACGTCTTCCCAGTCTTTTATTCTCACTAATATAACGCTGATAGCTCGTTCATTTGGACTTATAACTGTTGTCGGTATTTTATTTTTTACATTCATGTATCTTTTGAGGTGAACTTCTTGTTTTGAAGTTATCACCATGATAAAATATAATTCATATTATATATTCACAAATACTTAAATGAACATCTCTTTTTAATGTGATTTTAACGATAGATGTTGCTTTTAAAAAGAATTTATTATTACATATTAAGGAATCGCTTAACATATGAATACTTTTTTGTTGTACTCCAAAGATACGCTCTTGCTATTTGGCAATTTGTCTATTTATGTAAAGCAAAGTTGTTGGTGCCCTAAAGGGCACTTCCCGGCGCCGCAGGCGCTTCAAATTCGGCATGAGTCTGAACACGAGAGCCGGTGCCGGTTGGCCAACAAGTCCACGTAGAGGGGGTCAAAACCGACCTTGACTGACCGGCGCCTTATATGAGCTATATTACGAAAAAAAACTTTTGGCCGACAACTGCCCTTGAAAAAACTCGCCATGTCCGGGAAAAATCTAGAAATGGGTCAAAACTGACCAGTCGTATTTCCCTATATAATCTTTGTATTTTATGGGAAAAACAGAGGGTAATTTCAACAAAGATTTCATGGTAATTACCCTCTGTACATCAGGCTAATTTTTGGCATGCTCTTAGGTAAATGACTAGGCCGTAGAGCACACTTGTCAGTTTCACTCAACGCCCTCAACGAGGGCTAAAAAGTGACCGCGAGTGAAATTCTCTTTATATGAGTTTTATTACGAAAAATCTTTTCCCCGACGACCCCCCCCCCTCCCTTGAAATTTTGTTAGGTGGTAGAAGAATGCCTAGGGGTGTCACAAAAATCTCACCATGTCCGGGAAAAATCGGGAAATGGGTCAAAACTGACCAGTCGTATTTCCCTATATAATCTTTGTATTTTATGGGGAAAACAGGGTAATTTCAACAACGATTTTATGGTGCTTAGTCTCTGTACATCAGGCTTATTTTTTGCATGCTTATAGATAAATGGTCATGCCTTGTGGAAAAACTGTTCGTTTGACTCAAAACCCTCGACGATGGCTAAAAATTGACTGCGAGTGAAATTCTCTTAACATGAGAGATATTACGAAACAAACTTTTGCCGAACGACCCCCCTTGATATTTTGTCAGATGGTAGAAGAACGCATAGGGGTGTTAGAAAAAACTCGCCATATCCGGGAAAAATCTGGAAATGGGTCAAAACTGACCAGTCGTATTTCCATATATAATGTATGTGTTTTATGTGAAAAACAGGGTAATTTCAATACAAATTTTAGGGTACTTAACCTCTGTATATCCGTCTAATTTTTTTGCATGCACCTCTATAGATGACTAGACCGTATGGAAAAACTGTTGGTCAGACTCAAAGCCCTCGTTGTGAACTTTCCAATATTTTCTCTGAAAACGGACTTTAAAAAACAAACAACAACAACATCATTTTCTCTAAAATTAGCATTACTGTTTAAATTTAAGCACTCCACACCTCAGCCATCACTAAATAATTAATTATTCAAATTTTCAAATGCTTTTTGAAACCTAAGCGAAGCTAGGCAGTATGCCTAGTACTTAAATAATTTATAATTATACTTATGGAAACAATTTATAATTAAGATCAGACTCCGACACACAAACTAAATGGCATATAAGGCATTTGAATTAATATGCTATGCACAGTTTCCTCATGCTAAACAGCTTTCATTTTTACTGCATTAATACGCTTAAGGTATTAATGCATTGATTTTTGGTTGAGTCATATACCAGTAAGGGCTAAATGGTGTCCATACACAAGGCGTATAACAGTTTAGTTATTGTAAAAAGGGGCGAGATGGTGATTCAGGTGAGGATTAACCGCTGTCCTCAATTAAGGATAGACTATACGGATACAAGTTCGTTCGAAGTCTCGGAGTCAACTCAGCCCTGTTCGGTACCTGACTCGAGTCTGGGAAAGTAAGACGACTAGAATACACCCTACAACACATCGAGTTAAGCGAAATAGGTCCACTCTGTTTAATCTGCACTATTGGCCGACTGGTCGGAAATGGTATATGCATAGGCACCACGTGCAGTCACCTCAACTTGAACCAGGTACCCACCACAGCTGGGTAGACTCGGCAACGTTTTACGAACTTGAGATCGATAGTCGGTATAGATGCCCTAATTTTGACAATATTAATTTAGCCCCCAAACTCAATTACTACACATTCAAAGTAAAGGGTGTATCTGAATATTAAGACAACCCTTCTATTTCCACAATTATTTATCAGGCATATTAAAGAAATTGTGTTCCCCAGTACGGTTCAGTTTTAACCTATTTTATTTTTCACTAACGTTGGAGTTCTGTTTACAAATTTTTTGATCTTGAATAACCTACCGCAATGTTTAAAATAAGCGCGTGCTCAAACACACATACACACAGACATCCACACATCCCCCGCACATATACAACAAAACAGCCCATCAATTCTAGTGCAACAGGTGTTAGGATAAAAATTAACCTGTTAGTTTTTTTTCAAACGGAGGACAGCAATACTCGTTCGGGTAGCGGCGTTATGCACGTGCGATGTATGGAGATTGTAATCAATAACACGGATGGCCCACGAGCCAGCTTGTGGCATGTTTTTTTTTTCTTCAGACGATGTCGTGGTTTTTGCTGACTAATTGTGGACTTGGTCATTACCGGCGACTTAGCGACAAAGGGTGCGGGGGTTAAATTTTCGAAAAAAAAATTTTGTGGGTAGCTACGCAGTGCCGCATTCAAGACGGACTCCAGTTTGATGTCACCCAGGAATGACGTCAAGCATTAGCACTCGGTTTTTATCTCCTCCTTGTAACTCCATCCCTCCAATGTAAGACGCAGGTCTGAAAAGGACATCAAATTTCCAACTCTCCCTAAAAACGCACAGGCTTTTTATGAAAATTAACACCTTTCAGATCAATCGTGATTTGCCCTAACTTCACATCATAATATTCCACCCTTTGCCAACCGCATACAAATACCTGTATGAAGTCACCGGTAACGCTGGTATAATAAATATCCCCACATTATTTTCATTGTGGGGGGGAGAGGGGGGGAGTGAAAGACCTGAGTCTGTGACGGGGACATGATGAGGTTCTCAGAACACGTGACTCTGTAGATGGAAGGAACATTTAACACAATCTAACTCATAAGAGCTTGTCCCCCTAATGTCACCCAGTAGTGTTGAGGTGGTTGAGGGCACATTTCATACATTACAACTTTCTTGAGTTCCATGTACAAATATACACCCCCATGGATATCAACACCCTAGATTTAAACCCTTATGACAACAATCAACCAGATATACAACCCTCTGGTCATCAACCCCTAACACCAAAGCACACTGCTTCCATAGGTTTATGTCGTGTACTTTGGATATTAAAAAAGTAACCGTTTGTATCGGATAGAAAAAATCCATTTGTTTCCTTTGACCATAGTTTAGTAAGGCCGATCGTGCAAAATCTACCTTCCTAGGCCTACTGTAGCCCTTCATCAAAGCGTCGTAGACTAAGGTTGGACGAGGCATAGAACACAGTTGAGTTCTTGGTTACAAACTATGGGCTCCTTGTTTAACCACGGGATTCAAAATATCCAGTGTAATTAATTTCTAAATATTCAGTGTAATTAATTTCTAAATATTCAGTGTAATAGTCTAAATATACAGTGTAATTCATTTCTAATTTTAAAAATTATTCCAGTGATGTGGATCGCAACAGTCCTCATTCTCAAAGACTACAGCAAGAGCTATGTTGGATATTACCTCATGTAAGTAATTAGTCTTTTCGATATTACATCATGTAAGTAAGTCTTCTTTTCGATATTACATCATGTAAGTAAGTCTTTTTTTCGATATTACATCATGTAAGTAAGTCTTCTTTTCGATATTACATAATAAAAGTCTTCTTTTCGATATTACATCAAGTAAGTCTTCTTTTCGATATTACATCATGTAAGTAAGTCTTCTTTTCGATATTACATCATGTAAGCAGGGTTTTTTCTGATTCATTACACCTTATCTAAGTAAGCCTCCAATGTTTCAAGCAAGAAAGTCATCAATATAGATGTAAGTCATATTTGCTGCATGGCTGTTGGGTTATATTCATGATAATTAAGACGTTCCTTATGAAAGTTTTAGTGTGCAATCAAGGTATTCCTTTTGGATGTTATTTGATTTAACCAAGACATTCCCCCCTCCCCTGCCCTCAACCTGTATTAAGCCATTACTCTCCCACCCTGAATCCTCATAAGTCCTTCTTCGACACCTAGCAAATTTTATAAAACTTAGAGCAATCAAACAACACATTTACATTATACAAGACATGAACTACAACCTGTATTACAAGGATGTAGGCCTTTCTTCTAATCACTCATTAGTCTGGTGGATCTAGGGATGTGTGAGGATACACAGTTTTTCCCATAACATTATACCTAGTTACTAACTGTAAAAGGTGGTGTGACTAAACACTCATTATAAGCCCTCTGATTGTATCGATAAATCCTGGTTAGGCCTGTACTCCAGGCTGAATTATTGGTTATTTTAATAATTATTTCAACCCTACGGAGGATTAGAAAAATTTGGATATAAATGAGAACTTGTTTGAAAGCATGAAGGCGGTTCTTTTACTATAATCATAGATATAAATGCCGGTTTATCACTTTGTTGGTCTGGTAGATGTTTGTAGTTAAAGATGTTTGTAATTTCTGTTGACCGGAAGTAATTATTTAAGCTATTTCCGATTTCTCAAAAAAATGCATATGAACTAATAAAGTACTAATATTCCGTACTTTTAAATACATATTGTAGGCCGTTCACTTGGTGCGCAATTCTTTTTTCTACGAGATTAAACTCAATTTTTAAAAGTTTAAGTAATTAAAAATGGATTAAAAATTTTGTTTATATCCCAAGTTGCCATCCTCCGTAGTGTTATATAAGAATATTCGAGAATGTTTAGGGGAAATCATTCCCGCTTTATTTTTATTGTTTTAATTTTTTAATAAGCAATAGGCCGGAATAAAATTAAGAAATCTGAAATTATTTTTTTTACAAGTAACAAAAATATTCTTAAATTTTAAAAATGAAAACAACTGAAAAAAAGTCTAGCTTGACTTGTTGATTTGCGATGGTTTAATAAAGATATGCGTTGGGTTTTTAATTATAATTTAGCAATTTTTGTTTTTTACAGGGGGTTGATTTTGACGTGTGTGTTAGTTTTGTAACGATTTTGTTTTATTTACAACAGCGGTTCCTCTACACTGGTCTTATTTTTTGAGCTGACCTGGATACTGGACAAGTCAGCCTGTTGTGTGTGAGTAGTTCTATATGTTGTGTAAGAGTAAGGTCTATATGTTGTGTATGAGTAGGTTTATATGTTGTGTGTTAGGTCTATAAGTTGTGTCTGAGTAGGTCTATATGTTGTGTGTGAGTAGGTCTATATGTTGTGTGTTAGGTCTATATATTGTGTGTGAGTAGGTCTATATGTTGTGTCTGAGTAGGTCTATATATTGTGTGTGAGTAGGTCTATATGTTGTGTCTGAGTAGGTCTAGATGTTGTGTGTGAGTAGGTCTATATGTTGTTGTGTTAGTAGGTCTATATGTTGTTGTGTTAGTAGGTCTATATGTTGCGTGTTACGTCTATATGTTGTGTCTGAGTAGGTCTATATGTTGTGTCTGAGTAGGTCTATATGTTGTTGTGTTAGTAGGTCTATATGTTGTGTTAGGTCTATATGTTGTGTGTTAGTAGGTCTATATGTTGTGTGTGAGTAGCTCTATATGTTGTGTGAGTAGGTCTATATGTTGTGTGTGAGTAGCTCTATATGTTGTGTGAGTAGCTCTATATGTTCTGAGAGTAGGTCTATATGTTGTCTCCCTGATCAACTTCTATAAATATTCTATTCCAGGAGACAAGGCTGCTGTTGTCTCTCCTGATCTATTCATATAACTTTTCTATTTCAGGAGACATGGGTGCTGTTGCCGCATCTGGTCATACATCATGTGGGTGGACAACTGGAAGAAGTTTATCCTCTACGTTCTTCTGTCCATCCCTCTCTTCCTGGATGAGAATCGTCTGTCGCTCAGTGTAGTCAGTGGTGAGGGTGTTAGTCTATTACATTGTCAGGGGTGGGGTGCTAGTCTCTTACATCGTCAGGGGTGGGGTATTGGTCTCTTACTTTGTTAGGAGTGGGGGTGTTAATCTATTGCATTGTCAGTGGTGGGGGTGTTAGTCTCTTACATAGTCAGAGGTGGGTTTTTTTTATTCTCTTACATTGTCAGGGTGACACAAAGACAAAGTGGCTATCCCGACAAGGGGGGGGGGGCAAGGGTGCAAACTATAGAGAAAACAATGCTACGTACAGCTAGATTAACAACAGAATATAGATAAACATCATTAGTATTAAATGTGAACACAGAGCTTTTAAAGGGGGTGTATCGAGGGTGACACCAACTGCAAAATTTACAGAGAATAAAATAGGGGGGTGTTGACACCATGCGATGCCGCACCGGATGTCAACCGACTTAGCGACTTCTTTGAAACTATTTATTATTATTTTAACAACACATTTATGAAAGTCGAGTGACGTGTTGCAACTTTTATCGAGTCGGTGTAAACTGGCCTTTTTTCCAGGTCTGCTTGTTGATTTTTTACTCCATATATTTCAGTGTCCACTTGATGCTCCACTTTTGATGCTACACTTTTGATGCTCCACTTTTGATGCTTCTCTCGATATATTTTCCATGTTAACTTTTGATTCTCCTCTCCCGATGTTTTCCAGAACTTTAGTTTTTTTCTCCTCTCTGTATATTTTCCAGATCTAATTTTTGTTTTACTCTCCGTATATTTTCCATGTCTAATTTTGATTTTCCTCTCCCAATATTTTCCAGGTCTACTTTTGATTCTCCTCTCCACCTTGTACCTCATCAAGACTTTCCAAAGTCACGTGTTTGTCCGCGATATATCCACTCAGACGGACATGACCTCTAACACCGTGGATTCATCGGAAATTTCCAAAGATGAAGGAGCACACAAGAGCAAATAACTCTAGTTTATATTATTTTACTTTTGTTTTCCTTTTATTGGGATATTAGGCTTTTAATATACATCTGAAACTGGGCGGTACATTTATTACCGAAACACCAACGTTAAGAAACATGGAGTCACTATATTGTTTTTCTTTTCTTCGTTAGTTACTAAGCTTCGATACAGTTAATGAAGCTTAAGTTTACTAACATTTCTCCCAGTGTAATAGCGAAACTTCCAATACAGTTGAACTTTTTACGTCCTATATGTTAGTATGTTATTTTTACACGAGATTATAGGGCTTTTCATTAACTATAAAAAGGAAGTGTCCATAGTAGTCAATTTTTGTTTTACTGGTGATCAAGTACAGTTTTTTAAGTTTCTTTCGCATTTTGTTGAGGAAATTATTTTCTTTTTTTATTACTTTGAGACTCTTGACGTGAAAGAACAATTTCTTAATGTTGAAGAACTGGATTGGTGTTAGATGTTTAATCTTACAGGTGTCTTCATATCCTAACTCTTCCTGCTATAGCTTCTCAAATAGAAATACGTATCTTCATATCCCAATTATTCCTGCTATAGTTTCTCAAATAGCAAAACGTGGCTTAATATCCCAACTCTTCTAACTATAGAATCTCAAACGGCCAAATGTGCCTTCATATCCCTAACTGCTATAGAATCTCAAATAGCAAAACGTGACTTCATATCCTAACTCTTCTAGCTATAGAATCTCAAACAGCCAAATGTGCCTTCATATCCCAACTCTACTAGCTATAGAATCTCAAATAGCAAATAGTAGTCCTGTAGTCCTCCTCAGATACGTGGTACAACTACACTATTACTGCCAAAGTAATTTGTTTGTTTAATTATTCTGCACCGTACATTTAAGACTGAGGCACAAAGCATTATGTAACATGAAAAAAGGGGTTAGCACTATAAAAAAAATGGCATTCCAATTCTTCTTCTTTTTTTTTTTGTTTGTTTCAACCGTTTTCTTTTTTATGTTAATGTACATGTAAAAAAAAATTCAAATCGATACAAATTTTTTGTGTTCACGGTTTTAATGTTTATTTAAGAGCTGCGGGAATATCCGCTGTGTTGCCGTATTCATTTTGTTCAACGCATTCTTTTTTACAATAAACCGGGAGTGATCTCCCCTAACCTTTCTCGAATATTCTTATATAAAATAACAGGGGATGGGAACTCGGGCTATAGACATGATTTTTAATCCATTTTAAATACTTAAAGTTTTAAAAATAGAATAAAATCTCGTAGACAAATTTATTGCACACCAAGTGAACGCCAAATAAAAAAGCGCATAATAGTGCGCAATATTATTAGTACTTTTAAAATTTACATTAGTTTTTTGAGAAATCGGAAGTAGCGTAAATTACTACTTTCGGCCAACGGAAATTACTCAAAATTTAACAGAAGGTAGAGAATTAGATCTTTTACTTACATGTGAAATTTCATTTATCTATCTGAAATAGTACTCAAGTTATAGGCTTTTGAAAAATTCGAAGTAGGAAAAGTACCACTTCTGGTTATCGGAAATCGCTCAAAATTTGATACTGATCAACGATTTTGATAAAATACTTATATATGAAATTTCATCAACCTAGCTGTAACGGTACTCAAGTTATCGTGTTTACACACGGACACACACACAGACAGACAGACAGACAGACACACAGACATACAGACAAGATTGCAAAATTATGTTTTTCTGTATCAGTGAGGTGTAAAACGTCGAGATTTGTAAAAATCTCGATTTTTTTGCACGATTACAAGACTTTCTCTATACTTCGTATATACGAGAAAGTAAAAATAAAGCTTAGCTGGATTTTTACAAGCTTTTATTTAACTCACTTCCTCTGTCTGTCGACAGTCTGTCGTCAGTCGTCAGTCTAGATCGAAACGCCGGAGTGAAAATTCGGTCACTTCTACTTGACCGATACGATTCACATTTGACACGTGGGTCAAGACATGAAGACAATGCAATCTGAATTAATTTTTTATGAATTAATTAAAATTTGGACCGAATTAGTAGGCATGTCTATTCAACCACACCACACGCGTCATCACGTTCAATAGCTGCGCCATCACGTTCAATGGCTGCGCCATCACGTTCAGTAGGCGCGCAATGGTTTTTAGTCATGTAACTCTATTGTAAATAAAACATGTAAAGTACTGAAAAAAAAATTTCATAAAAAACGTTTTAATAACAAGCTTTTCTGTAATAATGCACTAAAAAGTAGAAAATAAATTATAGACTACTATTTAAATAACTAGAAAGAAAAGCGTGGGTGTCTTCCATTACATTAGTAAAGGTATCCAATAGATACTAAAGTGACCCACGCTTTTCTTTATAGTTATTTAAATAGTAGTCTATAATTTATTTTCTACTTTTTAGTGCATTATTACATAAAAGCTTGTTATTAAAACGTTTTTTATGAATTTTTACTTTCTCGTATATACGAAGTATAGAGAAAGTCTTGTAATCGTGCAAAAAAAAAAAAATCGAGATTTTTACAAATCTCGACGTTTCACACCTCACTGATACGGAAAAACATAATTTTGCAATCTTGTCCGTATGTCTGTGTGTCTGTCTGTGTGTCTGTGTGTCTGTGTGTCTGTCTGTCCGTGTGTAAACACGATAACTTGAGTACCGTTACAGCTAGGTTGATGAAATTTCATATATAAGTATTTAATCAAAATCGTAGATCCGTATCAACTTTTGAGCGATTTCCGATAACCGGAAGTGGTACTTTTCCTACTTTGAATTTTTCAAAAGCCTATAACTTGAGTACTATTTCAGATAGATAAACGAAATTTCATATGTAAGTAAAAGATCTAATTCTCTACCTTCTATTAAATTTTGAGTCATTTCCGTTGACTGGAAGTAGTACTTTACGCTACTTCCGATTTCTCAAAAAACTAATGTAAATTTTAAAAGTACTAATAATATTGCGCACCATTATGCGCTTTTTTATTTGTCGTTCACTTGGTGTGCAATTAATTTGTCTACGAGATTTTATTCTATTTTTAAAACTTTAAGTATTTAAAATGGATTAAAAATCATGTCTATAGCCCGAGTTCCCATCCCCTGTTATTTTATATAAGAATATTCGAGAAAGTTTAGGGGAGATCACTCCCGGTTTATTTTGACGTGAATTTTGTTGAATTTATTATTTTATTTAAAAAACCTAATGTTAATTTGGTTTAGATATTTTAAAAATAGTATTGTAATTTTCGATAGATTAATAGTTTCAGTGTAATTCGGTTGGGTGTGATTATGTGAATTACTTAGCGCACATAAGCATGGCTTAAAGCTTAATAATCAAGAATGGATTTAGTAGGCATTCTGGGGCTTTATATGATGGGGTGGGGTTACTTTGTTATTCACAAGCACTTCATTAAATTTAAGGAAAGGAGATGGTTAACTTTGACTTTGAGTTCGGGCTTCTAACTATCAGAACTCTAACAACATATACTACTTACTTCCAGCATATAAAATACTATTTTAACATCCAGTTCGGGGGGTGGTGTGGGTTGGGGAGAATTATTGAGGTAGGTGTTGCACATTCTGTAGATGCGCTCAACGTAAGCATCAGTTACAGAATATCAGAGTTTTTTCCAGGCATCTCTGCGGGGTTGGGGGGTTAACCGTTCCCCCAAAGAAAGTCTAAAGCCCCCCCCCCCCCCCCCCCACGAAAATATCAAGTGCCTGGGAGTAAAACGTCTGATAGAAACACTGCAGAAAACACAAAGATTTAATAACAGAAATCAGCGTTTACATCGACTATGTTTCGCTGAGTGGCTGGCTTACACAGGTACACCCGTAAGATCCATGGCAACAGGTTTCATAAGAAAACCTTATAGTGTGTGATTGATGACTATCTGAATGGTACAATAGTGTGTAGCTGAAAGAGCCAAAACGTTAGCGGTTTGTTTAGTTACTACGGACACGCACGGCAGGGACGATTTGTTTTGGAACTGCTGATAGGGTCAAGGTTGTAATTAAGACGGTCAGGGTTAGGGTAAGAAGTAGAGAAAAGGTCAAGGTTAGGTTAAGTTACGTGGGACTTGGGTTTTGGCAAGAGTTAGTGTTGCAACACTAGTCAGAAAAATGCCAATGCAAGGACCAATTCGAGGTTCAACAAATGAAGGACATCATGTGTATACCATCCATTACTGTTCAAAGCCTAATATACAGTGTTTCTTTCAGACTTTTTCTCTCCGGGTAAAAGTGGGGTCACTAAATATTTCTTTTTGGGGGGGAGGAGGTGGGGAGAGCCTAACTAAATTTTCCTTTCCGGGGGAGGGGACGGACACTGGTAAAAGTATACATTTATTATTAAAATATATTCAATTTCGTTTGGGGGGGGGGTAGACTTTCTTCGGCTAAGGTATTTTAGAACTTTAAAGTCTAACAATGCCTTAGTATGTTCAAGTTAATCCGAACAACAGAATTAACCCCTAAATTGATAGTTTGTACATTTCCAACCAAAGATTCTCAGTTTAATTAATAGAAGGTCAATTTAGTTACTACAAATCCAAACATTCTTATAGAAGTTAAAATACTACAGTTCTGTATCACATCTAGCTAGGCCCAGCTAGTTAAAGATATAATCACGCAATTTCAGGTCTTTTAGCCTTTAATGATATTATTGATCACACTTTGTTTCTGTAAATAAATAAAATCAGCCCATGTTAACTACATTGTTTGGCGTGTTTAAAATTATATTGCCTTGTTTTTACTGCTTGGTAATGAAAATATTTGTATCTAATACTTTATTAACACATAGAAATATAAAATTCATATACACATAACAAATGCTATTTGGGTTTTTGTTTCTCCAACTCATAGTTAGTGAATATGCAATTTAAAATTCCAATCTATTTTATTATTTTTAATTTTAATAGCGGTAAGCGAAATAATAAATGTAAAGATGCTTACTATTGTTAGATATTTTGTCTGAGATCAGTTGTCCATGTCATCATTTGTCCTGATATATTTTGTCTTGATATCTTTTGTCCATGATAGCATTTGTACTCGAGATATTTTCTCCTCACATCTTTTGTTCTGAGATCATTTGTCAGTGAGATATTTTGTTTGAGATATTTTCTCTGAGATCATTTGTCCTTTCACCGATAAAACATGTCATTATAAGAGTAGCGCACCTTAACTCCTTGTTATTGATTACTTTTGTACAATTACCGAATAAAAAAAAACAAATTCAAGCACGATGCATATTAAAATAACCATTATTTAACGAAACAACGCTTTTTATTGATTTCCGACTGTCCATGGTGTGTGTTAATCGTCGAATTCATCGAGATCTAATAAGCATACAACATGTGTTGACTGTTGATGCAGAAAAATAATTAGTTTTTATTTCTGAAATCCAAGTGTTATATAACGAAGTCTGAAATGTTATCGGTATTGCTTGATCCTCAATACTGTAAAACACTTGACCAATTCACCACTTTATACAGTCACCATTCACTACCTGACCTATTGTAGGCATATATATATATATATATATATATATATATATATATATATATATATATATATATATATATATATATATATATATATTGTGTGTGTGTATGTGTGTCGCCAACTTCGTTATTAATGTTTTTTTACTTAATAGAGCAAGAGCAATTGCTTTTCGATTTTGTAATGCAATTACTTTTGTAATTGCTTTTTATTCAGCTTATAAAGCCTGCATGTGTTAGCAGAAATTTCGTATGAATTGCAGATCCAATTACTGGTGTAGTTGTGATCTGGTTGGATGTGCTGTGCGTGTTAAATGACGAGGAGATTTGTTGGGTAGTTTGTTTGCCAACATTCACGCTTGAGGATGAGTTCGGAGAGCACGCCCCTACAGAAGGAGGAGGAGACGTCTTCCCAGTCTTATATTCTCACTAATATAACGCTGATTGCGCGTTTATTTGGAGTTATAACTGTTGCCGGTATTTTATTATTTACCTTCATGTATCTTTTGAGGTGAACTTCTTGTTTTGAAGTTATCACCATGGTAAAATATAATTCATATTATATTTTCAGAAATACGTAAATGAACATCTCTTTTTAATGTGCTTTTAACGATAGAAGTTGCTTTTTTTAAAATAATTTATTATTACATATTACTGTACCCACCAGATTGAAATGAATCGCTTAATATATGAATACTTTTTTGTTGTAGTCCGAAAATGCGCTCGTGCTATTTGGCAATTTATACTTTAATTATTTATAATTATACTTATGGAAACAATTTATAATTAATATCAGACTCCGACACACAACCTAAATGGAATATAATGCATGTGAATTAATATGCTATGCACAGTTTCCTCATGCTAAACAGCTTCCATTTTTACTGCATTAATAAGCTTAAGGTATTAATGCATTGAATTTTGGTTAAGTCATATACCAGTAAGGGATAAATGATGTCCATCCACAAGGCTTATAACAGTTAAGTTATTGTTACAAGAAGCGAGATGGTGATTAATTAGGATTAAACGCTGTCCTCAATTAAGACGAGACGTGCAGGATTTATTCGTCTACAATCCGACGATGCGTTTTAGTTATCGACAAATTTGCAATCCACAAGTAAGACGAGTGTACTTAGTTCAGGGTAAATTCAAGAAAACAAATAAGATGATATATTTTAGTTGAGGATTAATCCCAGTCGAAAAATCACGCGAGAAGCTGTTTTATGGTTAAGGCTAATCCACATCCAGCGATCTGTGCTTAGTGGTCAATAAACGTAAACAGGAGACTTTGGTTTATGGTAAGGATTAGTGTATAAGGAGGTTCTCAGAACACGTGACTCTGTAGATGAACGGTAGATTTTATACAATGTAACACGTCAGAGCTTGTCCCCCTAATGTCACCCAATAGTGTGGGGGTGGTTCAGGGCACATTTCATGAATTACAACTTTCTTGAGTTCCATGTACAAATATATACCCCCATGGATATCAACTTATGACATCAATCAACAAGATATACAACCCCCCAGGTATCAATCCCTAACACCAAAGCACAATGCTTCCATAGGTTTATGTCGTGTACTAAGGTTAGGCGAGGCATAGAACACAGTTGAGTTCTTGGTTACAAGTTATGCGCCCCTTGTTTAACCACGGAATTTTAAATATTCGTGGTATTAATTTTCTAATTTTTTAAATTACTCCAGTGATGTGGATCGCAACAATACTCATTATCAAAGACCATAGCAAGAGCTATGTTGGATATTACTTCATGTAAGTAAGTCGTCTTTTCGATATAACATCATGCAAGTAAGTCTTCTTTTCGATATTACATTATGTGTGTTTTTTTTATATTACATCATGTAAGTAAGACTTCTTTTCGATTTTACACCATGTAAGTAAACTTCTTTTCGATATTACATCATGTAAGTAAGTCTTCTTTTCGATACTACATCATGTAAGTAAGTCTTCTTTTTGATATTACATCATGCAAGCAGTTTTTCTGATGAATTAGACTTTAACTAAGTAAGCCTCCAATGTTTCAAGCAAGAAAGTCATCAACATAGATGCGCTGCATGGCTGTTTGGTTTTATTCATGGTAATCTAGACGTTCCTTTTGAATGTTTTGTATGTAATCAAGATATTCCCTTTGGATGTTATTTGATTTAACCAAGACATTCCCCCCTCCCCCGCCCTAAACCTGTATTTACTCTCCTGCCCAGAATCCTTACAAGTCCTTGTTCGACACGTAGCAAAGTTCATAAAACTTAGAGCAATCACACAACACATTTACAAGACATGAACTACAATCTGTGTTACAAGGATGTAGGCCTATCTTCTAATCCCTCATTAGTCTGGTGGATCTAGAGATGTGTTGGGATACGCAGTTTTCCCCATTACTTTACACCTAGTTACTAACTGTAAAAGGTGGTCTGACTAACCACTCATCTAATCCCTCTGATTAATTATAATTTTAGGTATAAATGCCGGTTTATTACAAGCTTTTATTTAACTCACTTCCTCGTCCTTCTGTCTGTCGTCAGTCTAGATAGAAACGCAGGAGTGAAAATTCGGACAGTTCTAATTGACCGATACGATTCACAGTTGGCACGTGGGTCAAGACATGAAGACAATGCAATCTGAAACTAAATTTGACTTAATTGGATGCCTAATTAATTTTTTATTAATTAATTAAAATTTGGACCGAATTATTAGGCATGTCTAGCCAACCACACCACACGCGTCATCACGTTCAATAGCTGCGCCATCACGGTACGTTCAATAGCTGCGCCATCACGTTCAGTAGGCGCGCAATGGTTTTTAGTCATGTAACTCTATTGTAAATAAAACATGTAAAGTACTGAAAAAAATTTCATAAAAAACGTTTTAATAACAAGCTTTTATGTACTAATGCACTAAAAAGTAGAAAATAAATTATAGACTACTATTTAAATTACTAGAAAGAAAAGCGTGGGTCTCTTCATAAACATTAGTAAAGGTATCCAATAGATACTAAAGTGACCCACGCTTTTCTTTCTAGTTATTTAAATAGTAGTCTATGATTTATTTTCTACTTTTTAGTGCATTAGTACATAAAAGCTTGTTGTTAAAACGTTTTTTATGAAATTTTTATTTTACTTTGTTGATCTGGTAGATGTTTGTAGATATACATGTTTGTAATTTCTGTTGACCGGAAGTAATAATATAAGCTATTTCCTATTTCTCAAAAAATGCATAATATGAATTTATAAAGTACTAATCCAAATTGTTTTCCGTTCACTTGGTGCGCAATTGTTTTTTCTACGAGATTAAATTCTATTTTAAAAAGTTTAAATATTTAAAAATTGATTAAAAATCATAACTATATCCCAAGTTGTCATCCTCCTTAGTGTTATATAAGAACTAGGCTACCCGTCATCCGTTGGATAACTGTGGGTTTCGGGGGTCATCCATAAAAAACATCACGTCTGTCACTTATCGTCACATAAAAACCAGACCCCACATTCAAAAAGTTTTTTTAAATCTTTTAAAACACCGAAAACACCGATTTCGGACTATCCCTTCATATACTGACGTCACAGGTGACCTACTCAACTCTACTTCACCTGCCCACTTTCCCGCCAAGTTTCAGACAACATGTTTTTATCGTTTAAAAAAAACTATTCCAGCCGAGCATTTCTCTGACCACACTATCCCTTCATATGCTGAGGACAAAGAAACAGATTAACTCTACTTCCATGTATCCCGCCAAGTTCAGAAAGGCACTTTATCATTCCCATCTAAAAAATAAAATAAAAATTGAAAACAAATATCATTGATATATTGGTCTAGAACCTGTGCTACCCGCATGCAAGCCGATTACACTAACAACTTAGCTCTTTAACTCGCGTCGTCACAGATGTTTTTTATACTATAGTTTAATACTTCAAGTCTCCTTTTTTTGCACTTGATTTACGCGCATAGATCTAGATCTAAGTCTAGTGTAGTAACTTTCAAATTTAATTTTATCTTAAATTAGCCAAACAAAGATTTATATAAAATAATGAAGGTTTGAAATTATCTAGATCTAGATAGAATTATCTAGATCTAGATTCCACGACTCGTTTGCTTAAGTGACTCTTAAGTCTAGTTTTTGCGTAACTCTTGCTAGATCTAGAATCTAGATCTAAACATTAGACCTGTTCTAGCTAGATAGATCTAGATCTAGATAGATAAATCACAAAGATTTATATCAAGTGTTTAAGGACTAAAAAATGTATTATGATTATAAAATGAATTGTATTTTTATCTAATTAATCTTTGGTATGTATCTAATTAATCTTTGGTTTGACCTAGATTCTAGATCTAGATCTATAAATAACTTGCTTGGCCACATGATATTTTAGATCTATAAATAACTTTCTTAGACAGATTGTAGAGCTAGAGAAATTTATTGTAAAACTAAATGAAAAAGACAGTTGAAAATTTATATAAGTGTTGGAACGTAATAAAAACAGCAAACGGACGTATTGTTAAAGTTATGGACGACAGAAAATTAGCTTTAGAATGCGTTAAACCTTTGAATGGGCCACAAAGTCAATGATCGAAGCCGCCATGTTATTGTACTAAAAAGTAAACAAAACTTATGACGTCACTATTCAGTCAAAGAAAGCCATTGTTCTAAAACTTTAAAATTAATGTGGTTAATCTACCTATGAATAAATCAATAAATTAATTAACGTCTTTAAATAAATTTGTGATTAACAGTCTGTCTGAAAACAAAAATTGTTCTCTACCTACATACTATTTGAAAGCTCTGCATATAGCGTAGATCCATTTACAATAGTCAATCAGACAAACAAAAAATAAAAAAATAAAAACACATAGAAATATTCAAACATGTAAAAAAAACTTGAGTTTTAGTAGGATATAGATATTCAAGAATGTTTAGGAGAGATCACTCTCGCTTTATTTTTATTGTGCTTTAATTTTTACTTTCTCGTATATACGAAGTATAGAGAAAGTCTTGTAATAGTGCAAAAAAAATCGAGATTTTTTTACAAATCTCGATGTTTTACACCTCACTGATTCGGAAAAACATAATTTTGCAATCTTGTCTGTGTGCCTGTGTGTCTGTGTGTAAACACGATAACTTGAGTACCGTTAGAGCTAGGTTGATGAAATTTCATATATAAGTATTTTATCAAAATTGTAGATCCTGATCAACGTTTGAGCGATTTCCGATAAACGGAAGTGGTACTTTTTCTACTTTGAATTTTTCAAAAGCCTATAACTTGAGTACTATTTCAGATAGATAAATGAAATTTCACATGTCAGTAAAAGATCAAATTCTCTGCCTTGTTTAAAATTTTGAGTAATTTCCGTTGACCGGAAGTACTAATTAACGCTATTTCCGATTTCTCAAAAAACGCACGTAAATTTATAAAGTACTAATAATATTGCGCACTATTATGCACATTTTATTAGGCGTTCACTTGGTGTGCAATTCTTTTTTTTTTTTACGAGATTCCATTCTATTATAAAAAGTTTAAGTAATTAAAAATGGATTACAAATATTGTCTATGTACTGAGTTGCCATCCCTCGTAGTTTTCTATTAGAATATTCGAGAAAGTTTAGGGGAGATCACTCCCGGTTTAGTTAATAAGTAATAAGCCAGATTAAAATTAAGTACATTGCTCATTTGTTAATTTACAAATAACAAAAATATTCTTAAAAATGAAAAAAAAACTGTTTGATTTGCGATGGTTTAATAAAGATTTGCGATGGGTTATTAAATATAATGAGCATTTTTTTAAGGGGGTTAATTCTAACGTGTGTTAGCTTTGTAACGATTTTCTTCTATTTACAACAGCGTTGCCTCTATACTGGTCAAATTTTTTGAGCTAACCTGGATACTGGACAAGTCAGCCCGCTGTGTGTGAGTAGTTCTATATGTTGTGTCTGAGCAGGTCTATATGTTGTGTATGAGTAGGTCTATATGTTGTGTGTGAGTAGGTCTTGTGGTTGAGTAAGTCTATATGTTTTATGTGACTAGGTCTATATATTTTGTGTGAGTAGGTCTATATGTTGTCTCCTCTGATCTATTTATATAACTTTTCTATTTCAGGAGACAAGGTTTGTATTATCGCCTCTGACCTACAACTTTAAATGTTCTATTTCAGGAGACAGGGCTGCTGTTGCCGCATCTGGTCATACATCATGTGGGTGGACAACTGGAAGAAGTTCATCCTCTACTTCACTCTGTCCATCCCTCTCTTCCTGGATGAGAATCGTCTGTCGCTCAGTGTAATCAGTGGTGAGGGTGTTAGTCTATTACATTGTCACGGGTGGGGTGCTAGTCTCTTACATAGTCAGAGGTGGGGGTGATACTGTCTTACATTTATATTGGGGTGATATGATTATAATGGAGGTGGGGCGCTGGTCTCTTACATTTACATCTTAAGGGGTGGGGGTCTTTCTTCATCAGGGGTGTGGGTATTAGTCTCTTACATTTACATCTTCGTTTACGTTTGCTATTATAATAACTTTTATACAGATTTATTATAACAAACTTCTACAATATTTAAATCTCAAACTATATATAGAAAAACTATTATCAGAGGGTGCGAGGGGTGCGGGCCGCACCAGGATAACATTTAGGGGGGGGGCACCAAGACAAAAAAAATTGCAAGATATTAATACTAATAGTTTCGCTGTCTGTCTATCTGTGTATGTATCTATCTGACAAAAACGCTATAGAGAAAACACAAGCAAATTAAAAACTTTCACGGTAAGACGGAAACGAAATATGACGTCACATTGGAGCACATAGTAGAAAATAATCTCAAGCCGGAGAGTGCTCACTGTAATATGACAACATTGATTCTCGAGTAAACATTGAATTAAAAAGCCAATTTTGTCTAATCTTAAAAGTGATTTGCGAGCAGAGTTTCTTTCATGCAATTATTCGGGTAGGGGCGAAGCCCCATTCCCGCCCCCCCCCCACCCAACTCAAAAGAAATGACGTCATCGATACTTTATAATAAAAAGACTCACATTAAGGCATAATTATTGTGTCTAATTTTATAAGCGTTTTGCGTGTAGAGTTTCTTTCATGCAATTCTCCGGGTAGTGGCTAAGCGCGACATCAGTGTTTCTTTCAGACTATTTTCTTCGCGGAGTGGGGAACTTTTTCTAATCTGAAAAGTGTTTTGCGTGCACAGTTTCTTTCATGCATCTCTTACGGTAGGGGTGAAGCCCCTCCCAGGTTCTTCCTTTAGTTTGTATGATCTACAAATGCGACCAGTGTTTCTTTCAGACTTATTCCTCCCTGGAGAGGGTGGGGGTACTTGAAATTTTCGGGTTCGGGGGTTGAATTTTCTGGGATGGGGTGGACACTGGGAAAAAAGTATATAATTATATTTCGTTGAATGGGACGGTAGATGTGCTTTGAGATGTGTGTGTGGGGAGGAGGGGGGGGGGCAAGTAGAATCGCCTTTTCCCTCATGATTGAGATTAGTTGGGGTATTTTTTTAACTTATATATTCAATAACGGTAACCTTACTGTCAATGTGAAGTAACTACGTGGAGATCAAGAATAAATCCGAATAAAGTACCGATTCTGGATAAAAATCCGTTTTCAATGTCATTTTCCGTTTCCGGTTAAATTGAATTAAGGTGGTGATTTTAGTTTAGGTTTTAGTTTAGAGAAAAGAGACAGCACTATCAACCTAGCGCCTGTTGTATCCTTCCTCAACGGGCCATTTTTCTCGTATGGAATAAATGTGGTTGGTTTTTTTTTGCCAGTTCAAAGGATGGTTAATTAGAGTTAACAAGTACTTGATGACAATCCCGATCAGGGGGGGGGGGGGGAGACAAGGATGACAGCATGACGTAAAGATGCAAACTATAGAGAAAATAATGTTACATACAGCTGGATTAACAACCGACTATAGATAAACGTCATTAGTATTAAATGTGAACACAAAGCTTTTAAAGGGGAAGGGGTGGAGGATGACACCAACTGCAAAATTTACTGAAAATTTTTATTTCTCTCTCCGTGTATTTTCCATGTCTACTTTTGATTCTCCTCTCCCAATGTTTCCAGATTTTTTTTATTCTCCTCTCTGTATATTTTCCAGGTCTAATTTTTATTCCTCTCTCCGTGTATTTCCCATGTATACTTTTGATTCTCCTCTACCAATCATTTCCAGAACCTTTTTACTTTCTCGTATATACGAAGTATAGAGAAAGCCTTGTAATCGTGCAAAGAAAAATCGAGATTTTTACAAATCTCGACGTTTTACACCTCACTGATACGGAAAAAAATAATGTTGCAATCTTTTCCGTATGTCTGTGTGTCTGTGTGTGTGTGTCTGTGTGTGTGTGTAAACACGATAATTTAAGTACCGTTACAGCTAGGTTGATAAAATTTCATATATAAGTATTTTATCAAAATCGTAGACCCGTATCTACTTTTGAACGATTTCCGATAACCGGAAGTGGTACTTTGTCTACTTTGAATTTTTCAAAAGCCTATAACTTGAGTACTATTTCAGATAGATACATGAAATTTCACATATAAGTAAAAGATCTAATTCTCTACCCACTTTCAAATTTTGAGTAATTTCCGTTGATCGAAAGCACTAACTATTTCCGATTTCTCAAAAACGAATGTAAATTTTTAATGTACTAATAATATTGCACACTATTATGCATATTTTGTTTTGTTGTTTGCTTGGTGCGCAATTCTTTTTTCTACTAGATTCTGCTCTATTTTTAAAAGTTTAAGTAAACAAAAATCATGTCTATATTTCAAGTTGCCATCCCACGTAGTGTTATGTTAGAATATTCGAGAAAGATTAGGGGAGATTACTCCCGGTTTATTTTATTCTCCTCTCTGTATATTTTCCAGGTCTAATTTGTATTCCTCTCTCCGTAAATTTTCCATGTCTTCTTTTGATTTTCCTCTCCCAATGTTTTTCAGGTCTACTTTTGATTATCCTCTCCACCTTGTACCTCATCAAGACCTTCCAAAGTAACGTGTTTGTCCGCGTTATATCCACTCAGACGGACACGGAGCATACCATGACCTCTAACACGGTGAATTCATCGGAAATTTCCAAAGATGAAGGAGCGCACAAGAGCAAATAACTCTAGTTTATATTATTTTACTTTTGTTTTCCTTTTATCGGGATATTAGGCTTTTAATACACATCTGAAACTGGGCGGTACATTTATTACCGAAACACCAATGTTAAGAAACATGGAGTCACCATATACTAAGCTTCGATACAGTTTGTGAAGCATACGTTTATTCACATTTTTCCCAGTGTAATAGCGAAACTTCCAATACAATTAAGTTTTTTACGTCCTATATGTTAGTATGATAACAATTTTTACACGAGATTATAGGGCTTTTCATGAACGATAATTTGGAAGTATCCATAGGAGTCAATTTTGTTTTACTGGTGATCAAGTACAGTTTTAAGTTTCTTCTCATTTTGTTGAGGAAGTTCTTTTCTCTTTTCTTTTTACTTTGAGTCTCCCGACTTGAAAGAACAATTTCTAAATGTTGAAGAATTGAATTGGTGTTAGATGTTTAATCTTACAGGTGCCTTCATATCCCAACTCTACCTGCTATAGAATCTCAAATAGCAAAACGTGGCTTCATATCCTAGCTCTTCCTGCTATAGCTTCCCAAATAGCAAAATACACCTGGATACTAAAGGGTGGAATTTACCTTATCCATGTACAAATGAATGTAGGAGAAGTAATGTTCATCCATTAATAGCTAGAGTGTGAATATTTGATAGTAGGTCCGCCGTCAATCTTCTTTATTAGCACTAGTTAGTACCTCGTCCAATACATTCCGTTAGTAGTGTTTTACCTTGTCTTTAAAAAAAATCGAACCACACACCGATATTGCAGCACCATAAAGGTTGTATTAATACCACACACATGCGACTGTACCACACAGATGTGGCGGCACCACACATATGTGGCGGCAACACATAGCTAAGAGGATTAAACATCCACTTAAAATTTTTAACATGATTACTTTTACGCTTAATATGTTCAAGTCAATCCGAACAACATAATTAACCCCTAAATTGGTAATTTATCCATTCCCAACCAAATATTCTCAGTTTAATCCATAGTAGGTCAATTTAATTACTGTAAATCTAAACATTCTTATGGAAGTTAAAACACTACAGGCCTGTTTCACTTCTAGCTAGGGTAAAGATTTAATCACGCAGGAGAGGATAGATGACTCTTAACATGTTTTGTTTTATAAGATTTCAAGTCTGTTTGCCTTTAATGATATTATTGATAACACTTTGTTTCTGTAAATAAACAAAATCAGCACATGTTAACTAAATTGTTTGGCATGTTTAAAAATTCTGTTGCCTTGTTTTCTCAGATTGGTAATATAAATATTTGTATTTAAAACGTTAACACCTTGGAATATAAAAATCAGATAACATAACAAATGCAATTTTGGTTTTTGCTACTCCAACTCTTAGTGAATATGTAATTTAAAATTCAAATTTATTTTATTATTTTTAATTTAATAAAAGTAAGGGAAATGATGTATGTAAATATTTTTCCTTTTGTTATGATTACTTCCCCAGAAATATTTTAAAACTTGTGAGATAGCAATATTTTATTATTAAACATTGACGTTTGTTAAATATAATTAACCATGCAGATCAGTTCGTAAACACAGTATGGGAAAATGATACTGGACATGAAGTATGTGGGGCCCTGTAACGTTGAAACAAGCTGTCCCCAAAGTGTTTAGAATGATGAGACTTGATGGTATCACACAGTATAGAGCCGTAGAAAACATGAAGTATAGAATGCCACTTTGGACCCGCCACATAACGCATAGAACAGGTTGGCCAAATAAAAACGTGTTTAAAATTCCCAAGGGTTGAATTATCAAACATGTCTGACTAGGTGCAATAAGTAAACACAAATGAGGTGGTAAAGATTTTCTGGTAATTATACATACATGTGTACACCAGTGTACGATCAAGCAGTCACCTGATCGTTATGTACACACAATCAAGTCCACAGAGTAGCGTACCTTGTTCTAGCACAAAAGCAGGTAAATACAAGGGTGTGCATTATACGTGTTACATGAGAGGGAGGGGCTGGTGTTTGCGTTTGTGCAGGGGCGGAGGGGCCGAGATAGAAATATGCATGTAGTTTACTAGACTTGAAGCGAGCTTTTGAATATGCTTTGTTGTTTTTTATCCGTTTCTTGAACAGTACCTTTGTATTTTTTTTCTAAAGTAACTTGTCTAGCCTACGTCTCTGTCCACGTTTAAATCATGGTTTGGCTTTTCTAGCAAACTTTTGAAAAAAGTCTACCCCCCCCCCCCCCTTGAACGAAATGGAATTCATATAGAAAACATACTTTTACCAGTGTACGCTCCTCCCCCCCCCCCCCCGGAAAATGGAAAATGCCCCAACCCAGGAAATATCAAGTGCAACCCCTCCCACCCACGGAGAAAAAACTCTGGAAGAAACATTGGCAGCAAATGCCACGACGCCCTCTTTATCACTCCCACCCCCCTGCTGTTGAAAAAGAATTGTAGCGTTGCTTAACTAGCAGTTTATTACAAGCATTATCATTGACCCCAAACATACCCCCATCCTACGCCACTCTCATCGAAACTGGTAAACTATATTGTCTGGCACCCTTGTTAGTCACGCCCCCCCCCCCCTCCCCCACCATATACCCAAATATGCCTGCTTCATTACTTATTGCTGAAATAGAAACGGGCAAATTATCGAAATGCAGGCTACATAAAGTTTGGAAGATTTTATTTTTTAACTTGTTTTCGCGTTAAGTTTTTGATAACTAAAAATAAATTGTGCCATTTCTGGTAAAGTGACGAGAGTTCAAGCTAAAAATCCCATTCTACAGACTAGATCAGGGGTTGTATGGCTGTGTCCAAGCGAACCCGGGAAACAAGTAAAAATGGCCTTCATTGCACATTTTTGTCATCCAAAGATTGAAGACCGATGCCGACTAAGTCATGGATCACTTTACAACTGAAAATTTCACTTATAACAAAACAACAAATCGGAAGGGTTAATAAAATAAAAAGAATAACGGGCGCATTACAACATCAATCCCCACGGCCCACCTAAATTTTTCCCGCTGTCGCACTCCACCCCTGAACTTCAAACACCCGTACATATCACAAATTAACACCGCTGTGACAATATTCAAACATTGGTTCAACTCATAGCGTTGTATTAACAAATTATTGAACACACCACCACTTACCACCCCGTCGACTACTCGGAGCCACTCAACCCCTAAATTATCCTTACACTTAAAACAACCATGATCTATAGCTATACAAAACACCGCCGTGTCGACATGATACTTCGGCTATGTAAACAACTTGTACGTGTGAACAGGTCTATTTCAAGTACTCAAGGATTTTTTCACAAGGTGTTTTTGTTTAATGACAATAAAGTTCAGCTATCATTTGCTCAAAGGTTATCTAGTAAGTGAGAGCCCACACAAAATGTGCGCCCGTAACTTCTTATCTGGCTGGCCACAGTGGTACTGATGTCATTGCCTCAACTTAATGCAAGTATTTTAGTATTAGTCAAACTAGGAAATACGGGATATATTTTACTTTTGGTGTTGGTTTCTATGGGACATCTAAACGAGCAGTATTGGCTTGTTCGTTTTGGTCGCGGATAAATACCGGTTTAAATCCGAAAAGGTGAGTGATAAAACACATGAGTGATGTTCTGGTATGTTAAGCTAAGGACTATCTACGGTAATGGGTTATTCTTAGGGAAAATAATTTAGTGGGCCGCACTGATGTTAGCTGTTATATATGTACTTTACATTTCAGCAAAGAGATGTTTGGCCAGAATTTGTTCAGGCATTACTTTAAAGAGGGGGGGGGGGAGTATACCCCTTAACGAAATATAATTATTACAGAAAATATATACTTTAAGAAGTCTCCGCTTAAGTCCAACAAGGCTAGCAATAACACTTACAACAACCATTTAAAAAGCCAGAAACGACGCTAGAAGTAACAATAAATAAAAGCAAGCAGCAACGATAAATACCAACTAGCAGCAACGATAAATACCAACTGGCAGCAACGATAAATACCAACTGGCAGCAACGATAAATAAAAGCTAGCAAGAACGATAAATAAAAGCTAGCAAGAACGATAAATAAAAGCAAGCAGCAACGATAAATACCAACTAGCAGCAACGATAAATACCAACTGGCAGCAACGATAAATAAAAGCTAGCAAGAACGATAAATAAAAGCTAGCAAGAACGATAAATAAAAGCTAGATAGAAGCAACGATAAATAAAAGCTAGATAGAAGCAACGATAAATAAAAGCTAGCAAGAACGATAAATACCAACTAGCAGCAATGATAAATAAAAGCTAGCAACAACGATAAATAAAAGCTAGCAACAACGATAAATAAAAGCTAGCAAGAACGATAAATAAAAGCTAGATAGAAGCAACGATAAATAAAAGCTAGATAGAAGCAACGACAAATAAAAGCTAGCAACAATCATAAATAACAGCTAGCAACAACGATAAATAAAAGCTAGCGACAATTCTCACACCTAGCCAACGCCATCATTGTAATAAATCCTGCAACCACCCCCACACCAATCGTAAAATTCCTATTTACCACCACCGATCTCATATAAATCTCATTACCAATCAACGACCAATCGATTCCAGCTATCAAATCCACATCAATTTCAACCGATCGAATCCGACTTTTAGCTAATTATTGATCTGCCCAAGGTTACTTAACCACTATCCAAAGGCTCAAGAGAACGATTGCATATTTGAGCGAGTCATTCATGCGCGGAACACAAAAAACCAAGGCGCTATTTAACAACTTCCCATTACACCATACACCTTACCTCAGCGGGAGTTTCCTACAGAAAGCTCTTAGTATTTCTTCCACGCGATTAGGTTTTTTGTTGCTTTAATTAAGCTGTAGTTTTCAGGACCTGAACTAAAGTTTGTTTAGAAATTTTTTTTAAGATTATTTGTGTAAGACTTAAAATTGTTCATGCGAAAAATTGCAGCTTCCTTTTATTTTGTTACATTATTGTTGATTTTATTTTATTATTAATAAGAAGTTCGTGTTACTAAGCCGCTTCCGAAATGGATCTATTTCTAGATCGATACGTATAGAAATTCTTCATGAATTGTGAGTTTTTTCAACAAACCATGACCTTACCGTAAGTGATGGTCGGAGAAAGGTCAACCTGTATGTAAATGTACTCATCTAGTGGGAGGAGTTAGTACACGGGATCCACTTGGGATCCGAACCCTGGTTGCAAGTTGGAGTGGTGTTCACTAGAGAAGAGATGGTGAGTGTTGAACAGAGGCTGGTTCGTCTAATTTCCGCAACCCCAGATGAACGCAAGGAAACGGACATTGAATTAGCCATACCTTGGCTGAAGAAAAAAAGCGAATTATTGCAGTCTTTGGAGAATGGTAAGTGACCAAAAGTAAATTATAATTAGCTTCTTTACTATATACGTGCAGAAAGAATATATATATATATATATATATATATATATATATATATATATATATATATATATAATTTAAATCTAATCTAATAATGTCCTAATTGCTTTCAACTTTTTGATTCTTGACCGTTTCATAGAATGATATGTTTGTGTGTTGATACAATTAGTTTAGCCTGATTTATACAATGTCCCACAGATACGCTGAGAGAGGTGATCAGAAATTGTATCTACCAGCGGGTATCTGAAGATGAAGTTATCCTACGGCAGGGGGACTACGGGGACAGGTAAGTTTAGGGGGACTATGGGGACAGGTAAGTCCAGGGGAATTCGGGGACAGGTAAGTTTTGGGGGACTTCGGGGACAGGTAAGTTTTGGGGGACTATAGGGACAGGTAAGTCCAGGGGACTACGGGGACAGGTAAGTCCAGGGGCACCTTGGGGACAGGTAAGTTTTGGGGGACTATAGGGACAGGTAAGTCCAGGGGAATTCGGGGACAGGTAAGTTTTGGGGGACTTCGGGGACAGGTAAGTTTTGGGGGACTATAGGGACAGGTAAGTCCAGGGGACTACGGGGACAGGTAAGTTTGGGGGCACCTTGGGGACAGGTAAGTCTAGGGACACTTCTGTAGTAAGTACGTAATGTTCGGTGTTTTTAAACATACATTTAAACACACCCTTTTGTTTATTTATGTGTGTAT
The DNA here is from genome assembly GCF_028476545.2 of Physella acuta. Taxonomy (NCBI): domain Eukaryota; kingdom Metazoa; phylum Mollusca; class Gastropoda; family Physidae; genus Physella; species Physella acuta. The sequence goes on along the minus strand of NW_026731940.1, from coordinate 856,772 downwards.
GTGTTTGTGTGAACGTATCTATTTACAATATGTATGGCACGACAGTGAGATTCCATCTCTATTTGAGAAAATGTTGCTCCAGGAGGAACATTTGTGCTACTAATCAGTTTCCTCGCTGCTGCGTTTAAAGATTTCAGTTTCAATAGAAATCTGCAAACACCATTGCATCACGCAAGTGACGTAACCCCATCAATGTTTCCTCTAAACAAAACCAACAGATTCTATGTCATGTTGTCCGGCAAGACCTCGGTCTACATCGACACTTTCCGGTCTGACGAAGACGCGACACCGGAAACCCAACCAGCGGACGAGCATAAAAAGGAAATTCCGGGCACACGTGATGAAGAGTCTCGCAGTGACGTCATCGCCAGGGAGCATTTCGGCAAGTTCATCATGCATTTCGGTGAGTACATCTCAAGACACACTAAAACAAGCTGCTCCCTGGTGCATGAGTGCAACATAGATATATTTTGCGTGTTCTTTAGTGGCAGGGCAAGGCTTTGGGGAGATCGCGCTGTTACGTGACAATTGTGTACGTAACGCGACCATCATAGCAGACACCGCATGTGATTTGCTGGTCGTGCAGAAAAAGTTGTTCGACACTTGCATAAAGGTGAGCAGTTGTTGCAAATGCTAGAATGGGGTCATCCGTAAATTACGTCACGCTTTTTAAAAAAGATTTTTACCTCCCCCCTCCCCTCCGTCACAAAAAGCCAGACCCCTCCCCTAAAATGACGTCACACCTCAGCCTACAACCCCCCCCCCCCCTTAAAATTGCAGTTGAATTTTTTTATTAAAACATCGATATTGTTCTAAAATCCTATCTGATCTCTGTGAACATAGTGTATTTTAATCAATTCCTATTACAATTTATTAAAGCAGTTTTCTAAAATTAGTTTTCTAACATTGCTTTTATATAATGCAAAAGTGTGACATCACACCATCTGAACCCCCCTCCCCCTCATCACACACCGTCACAAAATTACGGACCCCCTCCGCCATACGAGTGTGACGTCATTTATGGACGACCCCAATCTACTTACTTATGCTACTGTTTGTCTTGTTTTTGTCCCTGAGTCTACCCAGCTCTGATAAGTATCTGACAATTGAGAAAGTATAGGCGGCTGGGCATAGTACTGACTACAACATCACTTCATATGCTGAGGTCAAGAAAAATGAACTTTACTTCATCTACCTAAAGGATCGCCAGGTTTAAAGAGGGACTTTTTAAAGTTGTGTTTTGTGGTATTGCAGCTCACGTGTCGAGTTGCATACCTAATGAGGGCATTGTGACGCTTTATGTGACTCATTTCCTAAAATTTATTTCCGTTAGAATAAACGTTTTCGGTGAAAAATTATTAAATTACAAAATATTTTCTACACGACATAAATATTTTAAGCTATCGTTTTATGACCTAAAACAAAAACTCCATGAAATACCAGGCCAGCCAATTAGCAGAGTACCAGGAGAAGAAACGTTTCGTCGAGTCCAGCAACATTTTCCGCGGCTGGAGCCCAAAGTTCCGGAACCTTCTGGAGATGAGCCTCATCAAAGAGCACCACCCCTACGGCTCGGTCATTGTCCAGCAGGGGGCGCCCGTGAGGGGGTTGATTTTCGTCATCAGGTACATAATGGCTTCTTTTGTTTCGGATATTTTGTTCCGGTTTTTAGACTTTTTAGCCTCTAAATTTATTTTTATCCCAACACGTTTTGGATCGTCCACCCTCTCACACATCTCTATAATAATAGTTTCGCTGTCTCTCTATCTATCTATCTGTCTGTCTGACAAGAACGCTCTCTCTGACAAGAACGCTATAGAGAAAACACAAGGAAATTAAAAACATGCACAGTATTTCGAAAAACGAAGTATGACGTCGACACATTTAGCGTAAAGTTGAAAATAATCTCAAGGCGGAAAGTGCACACAGTAATATAATGACGTCATTGATTATTGCGTAAACATTGAATAAAAAGGAAATGTTGTCTAATCTAAATGGTTTGCGTGAAGAGTTTCTTGCATACAATTCTTCGGGTAGGGGCGAAGCCCCACCCCACGCGTAAGAACGTCTGAGCCCCCCCCCCCCCCCCCCCCTCCCCAACTCAAAAGAAATTTCTTCATCGATACTCTATAATAAAATTACCGCCTAATTAATGTGTCTAATCTAAATAGTGGTTTTCTTGCAATTTCTTTAATGCAATTCTTCGGGTAGTGGCTAAGCGCGACACCAGTGTTTCTTTCAGACTTTTTCCTCCACGGAGAGGGGTGGGGGTAATTGAAATTTTCGGGGGCGGGGGTAAATTTTCGGGAAGGGGGGCGGACACTGGAAAAAGTATATAATTATATTTCGTTGAATGGGACGGTAGACATGTTTTTTTTAGAGGGGGTGGGTGGGGGGTGGGGGGGGGGGGTGGTGTGTGTGGGGGGGGGCTGGGGTGAGTGGGGGGGGGGGGTTAATTTAGACTTTTTCCTCCCCGGAGAGGGGTGGGGGTACTTGAAATTTTCGGGGGCGGGTGTAGAATTTTCTGGGAGGGGGCGGACACTGGAAAAAGTATATAATTATATTTCGTTGAATGGGACGGTAGACATGTTTTTTGGGGGGGGGGGTGGGGGGTGGGGGGGGGGTGGGGGGTTTGGGGGTGGGGGGGGTGGTGTGTTTTGGGGGGGGTGGGGGGTGGGGGGGTGGTGTGGGGGGGGGGGGGTGGGTTGGTTTTAGTTTAGAGAAAAGAGACAGCACTATCAACCTAGCGCCCGGTGTATCCTTCCTCAACGGGCCATTTTTCTCGTTCTATATAATAGTTTCGCTATCTCTCTATGTATCTATCTATCTATCTATCTGTCTGACAAGAACGCTCTAGAGAAAACACAAGGAAATTAAAAACATGCATAGTGAAACTATGAAAATACAGCGAAACTATTATTATAGATGACGTCATTGAGCAAATAGAAGAAAATATTATCAAGCTGGAGAGTGTACACAGTAATATGACGTCATTGATTATCGAGTAAACATTGAATAAAAACCCAATTTTGTCTAATCTCAGTGGTTTCATTCATACAATTCTTCGGGTAGGGGCGAAGCCCCACCCCCGCGTAAGAACGTATGAGCCCCCCCCCCCCCCTCCCTAACTCAAAAGAAATTTCTTCATCGATACTCTATAATAAAATTACCGCCTAATTAATGTGTCTAATCTAAAAAGTGGTTTTCTTGCAATTTCTTTAATGCAATTCTTCGGGTAGTGGCTAAGCGCGACACCAGTGTTTCTTTCAGACTTTTTCCTCCCCGGAGAGGGGTGGGGGTACTTGAAATTTTCGGGGGCGGGGGTAGAATTTTCGTGGAGGGGGCGGACACTGGAAAAAGTATATAATTATATTTCGTTGAATGGGACGGTAGACATGTTTTTTTGGGGGGTGGGGGTGGGGGGGAGGTGGGGGTGGGGGGGGTGAGGGTGGGGGGTGTTGGTGTGTGGGGGGTGTGGGGGGTGGGGGGGTGGGGGTGAGGATGGGGGGTGTTGGTGTGTGGGGGGTGTGGGGGTGAGGGTGGGGGTGGGGGTGGGAGGGTGAGGGTGGGGGGTGTTGGTGTGTGGGGGGGTGGGGGGGCGTGTGGGGGATGGGGTGGTTTTAGTTTAGAGAAAATAGACAGCACTATCAACCTAGCGCCCGGTGTATCCTTCCTCAACGGGCCATTTTTCTCGTTCTATATAATAGTTTCGCTGTCTCTCTATGTATCTATCTATCTATCTATCTGTCTGACAAGAACGCTCTAGAGAAAACACAAGGAAATTAAAAACATGCATAGTGAAACTATGAAAATACAGCGAAACTATTATTATAGATGACGTCATTGAGCAAATAGAAGAAAATATTATCAAGCTGGAGAGTGTACACAGTAATATGACGTCATTGATTATCGAGTAAACATTGAATAAAAACCCAATTTTGTCTAATCTCAGTGGTTTCATTCATACAATTCTTCGGGTAGGGGCGAAGCCCCACCCCCGCGTAAGAACGTATGAGCCCCCCCCCCCCCCCTCCCTAACTCAAAAGAAATTTCTTCATCGATACTCTATAATAAAATTACCGCCTAATTAATGTGTCTAATCTAAAAAGTGGTTTTCTTGCAATTTCTTTAATGCAATTCTTCGGGTAGTGGCTAAGCGCGACACCAGTGTTTCTTTCAGACTTTTTCCTCCCCGGAGAGGGGTGGGGGTACTTGAAATTTTCGGGGGCGGGGGTAGAATTTTCGTGGAGGGGGCGGACACTGGAAAAAGTATATAATTATATTTCGTTGAATGGGACGGTAGACATGTTTTTTTGGGGGGTGGGGGTGGGGGGGAGGTGGGGGTGGGGGGGGTGAGGGTGGGGGGTGTTGGTGTGTGGGGGGTGTGGGGGGGTGGGGGGGTGGGGGTGAGGATGGGGGGTGTTGGTGTGTGGGGGGTGTGGGGGTGAGGGTGGGGGTGGGGGTGGGAGGGTGAGGGTGGGGGGTGTTGGTGTGTGGGGGGGTGGGGGGGCGTGTGGGGGATGGGGTGGTTTTAGTTTAGAGAAAATAGACAGCACTATCAACCTAGCGCCCGGTGTATCCTTCCTCAACGGGCCATTTTTCTCGTTAATACTAATAGTTTCGCTGTCTGTGTATCTATCTATCTATCTATCTGTCTGACAAGAACGCTCTAGAGAAAACATAAGCAAAAATTCTATCTGACAAGAACGCTCTAGAGAAAACACAAGCAAAATAAAAACATGCACAGTAATTCTAAAAACGAAATATGACGTCGACACATTTAGCATATTTAAGTTGAAAATAATCTCAAGGCGGAAAGTGCACACAGTAATATAATGACGTCATTGATTATCGCGTAAACATTGAATAAACAGGAAATGTTGTCTAATCTAAATGGTTTGCGTGAAGAGTTTCTTGCATACAATTCTTCGGGTAGGGGCGAAGCCCCACCCCCCGCGTAAGAACGTCTGAGGGTGGTGGGGGTGGGGGGGGGTTGAGTGGGGGGGGGGGGTGGTTTTAATTTAGACTTTTTCCTCCCCGGAGAGGGGTGGGGGTACTTGAAATTTTCGGGGGCGGGGGTAGAATTTTCGGGGAGGGGGCGGACACTGGAAAAAGTATATAATTATATTTCGTTGAATGGGACGGTAGACATGTTTTTTTAGGGGGGGGGGTTGTGGGTGGGGAGTGGGAGGAGGGGGTGGTGTGTGTGGGGGGGGGGATGGGGGGTGAGTGGGGGGGGGTGGTTTTAATTTAGACTTTTTCCTCCCCGGAGAGGGGTGGGGGTACTTGAAATTTTCGGGGGTAGAATTTTCGGGGAGGGGGCGGACACTGGAAAAAGTATATAATTATATTTTGTTGAATGGGACGGTAGACATGCTTTTTTTGGGGGGGGGTGGGTGGGTGGGTGGGGGGTGGGGGGGATGTGGGTGTGGGGGGGGGGGGGGTGGGGGGTGAGTGGGGGGGGGGGGTGGTTTTAATTTAGACTTTTTCCTCCCCGGAGAGGGGTGGGGGTACTTGAAATTTTCGGTGGCGGGTGTAGAATTTTCGGGGAGGGGGCGGACACTGGAAAAAGTATATAATTATATTTCGTTGAATGGGACGGTAGACATGTTTTTTTTTTGGGGGGGGGGGGGGTGGGGGGTTGTGTGTGTGTGGGGTGGTGTGTGTAGGGGTGGGGGTGGGGGGTGGTGTGTGGGGGGGTGGGGGGGTTGGGGTGGGTGGGGGTGGGGGGTGTGGGTGTGGGTGGGGGTGGTGTGTGTGGGGGGGGGGTGGTTTTTGTTTAGAGAAAAGAGACAGCACTATCAACCTAGCGCCCGGTGTATCCTTCCTCAATGGGCCATTTTTCTAGTAGGGAATGTTGACAGAACGGAGTAAATAAATAAACCGTTTGATTTGACCTTTCTTCGCCTACATCTATTTTCTTTAGTATTTTTACCAATTATCTGTGTTTAGTTCCTTTCGATTTCAGAAAAAATATGATTTTAATTTTTTCATGTTCAACAACAAACTCTTTAGTAGCGACTACTATTTTTTATTAGGGGACAATGATAACAATATCTAAGCCAGTTAGTCGGAGTTTGTCGTGCTGAGGCCTCATTGGAGAATGGGGGACTCCTCCTAAGCTGGTGATGTTCGTAAAAAAAAATAAAGAAAGAAAAGGGACTGAGTAGTCGAAAGGTAGTGCATAAACAGAAAATCTCAAGTTTGAATCCAGGTTCGAGTACCTAGAACATCCCCGAGTTCACCCAGCTCTGAGTAGTACCTAACTCACGCTAGGGAAAGCAAAGGCGGCTGGGCATGGTGTTTTTTTGACCACACCATCCCTTCATATGCCGAGGTCATAAAACATGGACCGTCAGGTTCGAAAGGGATTTTTACTTACTTACTATGCCTAATTAATGTGATTTAATACCGACCTCTGTTTTTGTCACCAGTGGTCAGGTCAAGTTGACCGTGACACCCCGCCTCCACAAACAACAGTTCCAGGATTTGTTGCAGAAACACCAGTACAGACGGCACAGGTGAGCTTGCCTTACACAATGTTACACGTAAATATTTAGGGTAAACACGAGTACCCGCGTAGATTCTTATTTTTTGTGAGTAGTCTTCTGATGTGTCCAACAAGTGTGGATGTCTTTAATCATAATGGTGGTGTGTGCTAGACACCATGGTTTTTGCGCAAGGGTGACTGGTATTATCAAAAGAGTGTACCCAAATTTTCTACTGAAACCCATATGTGTTGCTAAAAATGTGAGTGTGATTTTGGCGCTATGACGACTGGTGTAAACAAAAAGGGGACCCAATGATTGGGCGCAACGATGACTGATGTAAAGAAAATAGTGACCCAATCATTTGAACAGCAGTGGTCTAGCTAAATAAAAGTGACACCACAGGTCTCAGCATGGGTGAATGGTATTTTCGAAAAAAATAACACTCTGGTTAGAAACACAACGTGACACTTTGTCTCTCTGTTGAGTTGTCTGGTCTATTACTAATCGTACATGTAAAACAAATATAAAATTCTACAGAAACAGGGCTCAGTCTGATACGGACCCGACGAGACAGTTGACCCCATCACAAGCCTCCCCCAGAAGCTCCAAGCTAACGGCGGAGCAAATTTTTGTAAGGCGAAGGTTCGGATATGCCGCGGCGGAAGAAAGAATCAAGTCCAAATGTGTTGATATCAGTTGTATAGAGAAAGGGCAAGTTATAGGTAACTTCTTTTGTTACCTCTAGCTAGTGTAGTTATAGGTAAAGTCTTTTGTTACCTCTAGCTGGTGTAGTTATAGGTAACTGCTTTTGTTACCTCTAGCTGGTGTAGTTATAGGTAACTTCTTTTGTAACCTCTAGCTGGTGTAGTTATAGGTAGCGTCTTTTGCTACCTCTAGCTGGTGTAGTTATAGGTAACTTCTTTTGTTACCTCTAGCTGGTGTAGTTATAGGTAACGTCTTTTGTTAACTTATATAGCCTCCTCTTATCACTTTAGCAATAGCAAGTTTATGTTTTTTTGCCATATTATTTGTAACAATAGCTAGTGTTGTTTTATTTTGTCATATCACCATGGCAATTCGGGGTCGTCAATTAATCAAACACCGAAACTTATGTGACGATGTGTGACGACGGAAATGGCTGGGGGAAGGAAGGAAAGAAGATCTGAAAGTGTGACGCCATACTTTTTTACGTTTTCAAAATGAGTTTTTAAACCTAAGTTTTGTTAGTGTTTTACACTTATAAGATTATTTTGTAACCTTTTATATAAATTGAACAACACACTTAATCTTGACCCAACACAACTGCACTTTAAAAAATATTTCTTAGTTGGCTGAACATGGGGGCTGGAGTGTATCATTTTACAGGAAAGGGGGGGGGGGTGGTCTTTTTAAGACGATGTGTGCCGATTTGGGGGAGGAGACACATAAAGAATGGGCAAAAAAAAAGCGTAACTCCCCTACATAACTTTAATTTATTCATTATTCGTATCGTTGTACCATCAGATGCCATCAATATAATTCATCGATTTTACAAGATGGGCATGGTATTGTTTCCTGACTCCTACAGACAGGTGTCTTGTATCTCCCCACACAGGTGACATAGAGACGGTGCTAGACCTGGCGACCAGCATCGAGACAGCCGTGTCCACGTCATCAACCTTTGTGTACGTGCTCAACACGAAAAACTACGAGAGGCTGGTGGTCAAGAAGAACCCCGCGACGTTGGGCGTACTCACCCGATGGGCGTATCACGTGAGTACTGAGTGCCACCTGTTATATGTCAGTTCATTGTAATGGTTGTAGATATTTAATCCGTATAATAATAACAACAACAACAAAAACTAGATGTAGAATATTCGCTTAGTGATTTTAAAAGCAAGGACTACATATTACCCACAGCTGAAATGGAAATTTTGTGATTTACAAAAATATTACGGCTACGAACTAACATTTTGAAAACTTCGGCGTCAATGATGCCATTGTTTATTTAAGACGTCGTTTTGGAGTCGAGTACACAACACAGCTGGTGGATTAATGGAAAAAAAGAGATTTGATGCGGAAACAGATTTTGTGTCTTGACCGCCAAGAACATCAGTATGTCATGTCATCGCTGAGCTTTTTAGCTTAAAATCAAAATAATTCGTGTGATCAATATGCCTTTTTTTTTACCCACAGCGCTTTCTAAAATAATTTAATTTAGTCCTAATTTAGTGTATTATCAATCCATTCCTTCCTGTGGTTCTACAGCCCAGAGAGGGCTTTGGCTTGGTTCACAACCTTCTTCAACACTATTCACCCAAATCTCGGTATGCCTTTTGGTCGCTTCCTTTTGGGTGCTTTGATAATTTTGATTTAATAAATTAGCATATGTTTTTTCTCTTTTACATTTCACAGAAAATACAGGCCAGAATCGCAGCATCTAAAGCTACACAGATTCCGTTGTTTGATTGTTTGGTGTCGGAGCTTAAAGCGAAGCTGGACCGACACCGCGGTACTGGCAGGTTTTACTCCAGCGAGCTACGGAAAAAGATCCAAAACCAGCCGAAACACCTACTAGAGATTTTCCGACGTAAAAACATTCCGCTCACAGAACCTTACGCAAAAGCTTCCATGCATCATAAAATTTCCTCAAAGCGACATTTTATTTCTAGAGGGAATTTCGGACCGAGGAGGGATATAAGAAATAAAGAAGATAAGTTCGACAACAACAAAAAAGTAGTCCCTCGAAGTATTGCGCAGTTAAAAAACAACATCGTTGCTGAGAAAGAACTTCTCGGCGTGGAGCGTGAACTCGTGGACGTCAGCGCCACTCGACCAATGACTTCCGTCGGATTTAGCCGAAAAACTGTAGGCATTTTCTCCCCAATAAGTGTAAGCCGACCAAGAACGGCCATTGGAGTTTCGTTAAAAATAATTGAGTGTTTACCAAAAGATAAGACATCTGGTTGGTTCGAATCCGCTGGGGATGGTGTGGATACTTTAGACAAGGAGTCGGTGGAGAGTATTTTCGAAGAGATGGAGCAGATGAGAGAAGAAAACATCAGGCATCGTATCAGGATAGTCAAATCTGCAGCAAGAAAAGCGAAACCGGAAACGGAAGTGTCGAAAAGCGGAAATGATGAGGACGTTTTTGATTGGGAGACGAGCGAGCCGAATCTCCGAGATTTGGAAGGTCGTGTGGTCAGTTTTTGTCGAGCTGTTAATGACGGGAGGTCAGTGAGTGGAAGAAAGACTACAGCAACATCGCTCAGGAGATTTGAAGTTAGCGTAAGTTTCGTGTTGTCTAGGGCTAACTACTAGACTCTATCAGTAACTATTTGACTCTTTCAATAACTAAAACACGGACCATTTAGTTCAAGTTTGGCACCACAGAATAGCAATACACATAACATGACTAACATTTCCGGGGGGGGGGGGGCGGACTAACATTTCCGGGGGGGGGGGGAGCAGACACTGTTAAAAGTATATATTTTCTATATATATTCCATTCGTTCTGGGGCGGTAGACTTTTTCGGGGGGGGGGGGGGCTCGAAGAGATGCTTGGAAGAAACTCTGTTCAGGAGTGCAAATTGCTTTTTTCTTGTGATCAGTGTTTCTTCCAGACTTTTTTCTCCGGGGGGGGGGGGCACTTGAAATTTTCGGGGGGGGGGGCGGTAGACTTTCTTCGGGGGGGGGGGGGGCGGACAGTGTTAAAAGTATATATTTTCAATATAAATTATATAAATTTCATTTCGTTCGGGGGGGAAGGGGGGCGGTAAAAAATGTTTGCCCCCCCCGAAGAGATGCCTGGAAGAAACTCTGCTTGTGATACATCTAAAGCTGGACAGCCATATTGATAATTAAGCTACGCGACTCGCTGTACAATATTGTCAGTAGCTTTACACAGTGGGGACACCGGGTAAAATCATTTAGGGGCTGACACCACATCTTAAAATATACTGTCGAAAAAGTTTATCTAATTAAAATATGCTACCTTTAGGGTACGCTATGTTATCGAGCGGAGATTAACTAAAACTAAATTGGTTCGTTCACTATGTAGGACAATAGTATAGTATATTAATATACTTCATTTAAATTGGTACATTGTAAAATAAACCTGGACACATAATGACGTAGCTCAAATTTAATACTGACTTTTGTTTTCCCCCCTCATTCCAGGACCTAGCATCACTTCCGTTACCTGGGGGCACCGTCTTTGTACACAGGAAAATGTGTGCCCACCCACATGCACACGTCAACAATCCCAGCATACATCGGCATGTCAGATACTTTATTCTCTCCCCTGAAGGGTCGTAAAGATTAAAAAAAAAATATATTCTCCCTTGAAGTGAGTTTTTGAAGGACAAAAGCTTTTCATATTCCTGTGATTTTGGTTTATAAAACCATTGGAAGCATTTTTTTTTTACAAAGTCTTGATAATGACAACAATTTATTGAAATAAAAAAACATTCAGTGAAATAAAACAAAAATGTTTTTATTCAAAATAATTTATTTAATCTCCACTTCCTATAGTTTATTTACTAGGCTTACTATTTACATGATATTATCCATTAAAACATGTAAAATATATATTTTTTTAAAGCTGTTTTAGAAATAGTAAAAATTTTAAGTGACAGCAGTTTCAAAACTTGGTATTTTTAAAATGAATGACTTCTAGCAAGTGACTGTCTCAAACACTGAATCAGTGGTGTTGCTGTAGGAGTAATACTACTATCTGTGTAAGTAGTTACCTACTGATACTACTGGCTGTTTATAGTTACCCACTAATACTACTGGCTGTTAGTAGTTACCTACTGATACTACTGGCTGTGTGAGTAGTTACCTACTGATACTACTGGCTGTGTGAGTAGTTACCTATTGATACAACTGGCTAGTAACAAGCAAGTTCAACACGTCAAGTTCAGCTATAGAAAGAGCCTATTAAGTTTGTTTTAAGCTGGTTAAAAACAATCACACAAAATAGAAACAGTTAACCATCTATCAATCAACACAATTTTAAATTACAGTACAATCATTTGGTGGTTAGGGGTGGGGGGTGAAATCCAAAAAATATTAAAGGGAATGGCTTTGGAAAATGCTGATATGTAAAAATAATTTTAAGATTTTAAAACTTCAAAAAAAAAAGAAAAACAAAAAAAAACAGATAAATTCTATGCCACGATGATGGCAAACAGAAACAATGACAAAAAGAGAAAAAAAAAATTCATGAACAAAAACAAACCTTTATTTTTTCTAAAAGACTTTAACATTACAGTATAAAACATACAGCAATGCAGAGCAGAATGTAGGTTAAATAACTTATAGCCTACATCTTGAGTTTCAGTGAATACATTTTTAGTGCTTGTTTCTTAGTCTGCTTCATTTTAGACATCGGTAAAATTTATAATATAAACATAATCATATTGCAATTAGAAGTTGTTTTTTAATTGTTTAATTACATGTATTCAGCTAAAATAAATTATATGTAGTTTATAATATAAACATATTCATATTGCAATTAGAAGCTGTTTTTTATTTAATAACATGTAATCAGCTAAAATAAATTATATAATTTTTTTTACAACTAGAAGTATCGCTGAGCTCATTGGGGAATGAATGAATAAAATAAAAATATTTCAATCAATTGACACAATAAATACACTTTTTAAAAATCAACTGTTTCCATTAGAAAGCCATTTGATATTTTGTAAAGCTCATGCATGATGTTAGATCAAGCAGTATAAAATCACAGCAAACAAACCAGTGGACAGTGGGATTCAACATTATTGAGATCATCTGGTAAGTGAGGTTTGGGTTTTTTTTTTTGGCTTTTTTTTTGGAATAACATGACAAAGACATTATTAAAAAAGTAAGACATTAATTATAAAGCATTAAGTATTCACTATACTAGAGGTAATAATGAAGTCCATGTAACCCTTTATACATATGTAACAGGTCCACATACATTTCAGTTTAAAATGCTCAATGGAGTTTATAAATTATTTCCGAGATATTAAGAAAAGGCTCTTATGCTATATACCCAATGGGGATGCATTATTTTCCCACTTCAAGTTTTTAAGGGAAATAGCCCAGGTATTTTAAAGGGAAGTTATCCAAGTGTTTAATGGGAAAACACAATCAGGAACAAATTTGCAATAGTTATCAAGTAAAAATTTGTAATTAACAATAAAAAATTCAAAACCCAAATGACTGGTTTACTACGCTAGAAAAACATAGCAGTTCATAAGAATTGATTTGTCATGATGCTAAGTTCTTACTAACCCAATAAAGTATCAGGTTCAAAACCAAGCTGGTAGGCAAGCCCTTATGTTCCTGGTTTAAAGTCAAATATATAAACACTATAGAAACAATTTATTTTTACTCTGAGCTATGTAAAAGTCATAGGACTATCTCAACAAACTATTTGGAAAATTAAAAAAGAAACAACCTTAAAAACGCAATGTGGTAACATGTTTCAAATACCTTTCTCTTGGTATCCTGTGTTCCCCAAACAATAGGAAGAGATGAAATATAAATAGAAAAAAAATCTTTGTGTAGCAGCCAATAGGAGAGATCGTGTTTGTAAGTAGATAGAGTACAGACCTGACACAGGCCTGAACACTTCAGGTAACAGTAGGGTTTTAGACTTCAACAAGCTCCAACACTACTAGGATTATCCCCCACACTACTAGGATTATCTCTCACACTACTAGGATTATCCCTCACACTATCAGAATTATCCCTCATACTACCAGACCTAACCTCCCACGAACAGACTTAACCTTACACAACTAGTCTCGACACCAACATGCTAAGTTAAAACGACATGTTACTTAATAAACAATCCAAAAAGAATATAAAATCTAATAACACACAGATTGTCTTCTGCTAGTAAAAGTACAAAATCTTCAATTAAGCTGATCAAAAGAATAATTAAACATTTATTATCTTTGGATAAGAAAATGACTGTACAATTACATTTGACAAGTAGCATAGCAAGGGTATCTGCTGCATGGTGTAGATCTGTCGCTGATAAAATCAGTAACGAACCAATCAGATGCCAGATACCTGAAAATTTTCCGTGATGTGTGCTGTGACATAGACCAATTTTTCTTCACTATTGCTTTAACTCCATAATTACATAAAGCAAGATAATATATGGGTTAAGCATGCTCAGTTAATCTTAATGGTTCACAGATCGAAATCCCTACATAATGTTATAAAAGCCACAAAATATGTTGATATTGTTTTGAAAAAAAAAAAATTATTTATTAATAATTATTATTTATAATTATTTATTCCTTTATTTATTAAGTTCCAGCAATATAATTACTGAAATAAATTGCTTACACTGGAGCAGATTATAACATCATTTTAAAAAGACGAGCTTGCTAAAGATAAATAATGCTTCAAGTGCATTGCTTTTTCCATAATATAAATCTCCAATTTATCAAATTATAAATTCATCAAGCATACAAAATTTTGCATTCTTGTAAATCCAAAATATGCATTCAAGCATGTCAATTAGTGATTCTACATTGATGATGTCTACAAAAACAGGGTTTGACCACCAAACCCCTCTGCCCAGCGTGGTTGAACCCTCCAAATGCCCCTATTGTGGGCATACGTACTAAACATACTACATATATTCATTAAGAAGTAGAGCTTATAAAGGGATAATGAGGTCAGTACTATTCCCAATAGCATTCATTTTCCCTTCCGTGATTCAAAGCGGGTGGACTTAGGGTATGCACACTACCATCCGACCACACTATATCACATAATAAATAGAACCATTCTCTTAAAAACTCTTCCAGGACTCATGCATCCTCTCAAGTCAACTTGAGCCAAACCAACCCTCCCATAGCTTGTGTCATTCATGAACAGATAATCCCTTGCACATTCAATCATCTTCAATATGTATTCACAAATCCTAACAAACCATTCACAGCTATTTAAATAAACAAGCATCTCCCACCGACACATTCAAGCACGCCTAATTAGAGCGAACGTTAAGCCGGTTCATTAACTGCAAGAATTTTCCTCAAGTCAGTCCTGTAGGCCAGCCAGACAGCAGCAGGCAGCAGTAGGACATTCCCTGTCCTCAGGGGCCCGTACAAGAGGGCCTCCACACCATACGCGGAGGGGAACTCTGTCAGCGCCAGCTTGGTCGTGATGACCAGCAGGACAACGGCCGGCGCCAGGATGCTCATGTGCTTCAGGATGGTCAGTCTCTTGCCGTGCTTGCGCTGTAGGTCCAGCTGGTGACCCAGGATCAAGGTCAAGGGGAGGTTGAAGGACAGGAACTGGTGACACAAATTAGATTTTGGTGAATAGGGTACAGTGTCCTACAGTGTTTTCTTTAGTTCAACGGAGTTCACCATGTTCAGCAAAAAATATTTCTGAGAGCAATCAGCTTTAACAAATATCTAACATGTGCATGATAAAAAAGCAAGCAGTATGTTGGACATACCAACAGACACTATTAGTAATACTATTATGGTCCGCGTGGTCGAATCAGTAAAGCTCGTGGTTGCTAAACCAAAAAGTCTCGAGTTTGAACCCTCGGGCAGATGAGGTTCGTTATCTGGGGACAGTCACTCTTCTAGGAGAGACAACTCCAAAATCAAACAACTGCTGCCTTGTAGTTTGTTCTTGGTTTCACAAAGGCTATGGAAGCAAATCCAAAAAGAACAGCAGGCTGAAATCAGAGTCAATGGCCTTAATGGCGCATAACCAGTTGACACGTATACTTAATTGTGTTTTAGGGGATCCCTTCCAACACTAAAATTTAGAACGAAGGGACACAATACAGACTCAATCCTGAGATCAGAACTCGAGACTTTCAGGTAGGCAGTCGTAAGCTCTATCAATTAACCATGCTGTACCTACCACTTAATATAATGTATCATAATTTGACCAGTACTTTACAAAACTTTCACTATAACCAAAGCTTTATTTATTTTAAAATATATCATGCTTTACTATTACAGCTAATGGAAAATGTATTTGTATTCTATTAATGTATATTTAAGAATCCGATTCCCTCATACACATACACAATGTTTTAAATTAATTCTAATTTAACTGTCAAATGATATTGATGTAGTGTCAGGCATATATGAGCACAAGATAAGTAATACATTGTTTTACTATGAGCACACAATAAAGTAATACACTGTTTTAACTTACCTGGAAAATGCCGTAAAAGAAGGTTAAACCCCCTGGGATGAATGAGCCGTTGATCAAGATACCCCAAACAAAGACCACGCCCAGCTGGTCAGTCAAGAGGTGGCCGATGAACCATGGACCTGTCAAATAGATTTTAGAGATTTTCTGTACAAAAAAATATATGTTTGCAGATTTTTTATACAGGGAATGTGCAACAGACTTGTCTAAGTTCTAAAGATGACTTATTCATATGATGAACCCTTAAGTGAAAATTTTTGTCTGTTATTCAGTAATCAGCAGCTTATGCAGTTATCATTATATTGAACACCCAGAGAGTCATAAATTATGACCATTTATACGCTCCCCCCACCATCTCCTGATATTTTCAAAAGATAAGTGTATAAATGTTTAGAATTAACCAATGTCTAGGCTAGACTCATGCAGCTCAATTCTAAACCAGAAGAATAGACAACTTTTTTTTTAACTGTACCACAGCATATGCTTTTTGTTACATTTCAAAATTTATATTCTACTACACTAAATTCAGACTGTTTTTATAGAGAATATAAATTTTTTTTTAAAAACTATTCCAATCCCTATTTCCAGGCTTCAATTTTATGTTCCTAAACTTTTATTCTATCAAACCTTCTGATAATCAGCATGTAGCAACATGGATCAGTTGGCTAAAATTAACTTATGTCAGACAGAAGAAGTATTCATCTTACCAAATGTCAAGTACAAGAAGTATTCTACTCACCAAATGTCAAGTACAAGAAGTATTCAACTCACCAAATGTCAAGTACAAGAAGTATTCAACTCACCAAATGTCAAGTACAAGAAGTATTCAACTCACCAAATGTCAAGTACAAGAAGTATTCAACTCACCAAATGTCAAGTACAAGAAGTATTCAACTCACCAAATGTCAAGTTCAAGAAGTATTCAACTCACCAAATGTCAAGTACAGGACAGATCCAACAAGGATGTAGTATGCCACATTGGTGCGTGCAGCTAGCCAGATTTTCATCAGAAAAGAATTAACAACTGGGCCCAATAGCATAACATCTGGTTTGATAGGAAAAAAACCTATGCTTAAATTCACAATAAATAACGATATGACATATTAGAAAAAATGTTTTTTTTTTTCTGATATTTTTATTAACGTAAAATGTCACACAGTACATTAAGGTATCATTTTTTGTACTTATATTCTACTCAATTACAAAGTTTTACTGATTTAATTTAAAACAAAAAAGAATTGTTCATTGACAGTAAATATACATATATATTCCCAACACTCCAAAACCTACTGCACCAGTTCATTATTTAAAGGTAAATGGGGAAACCATCAACAACTCGTTTATATAAATGTTACGTATTCAGCTATGGTTCAACACATAAGTCACACCAACTCACCACGTAGATAATAAAGTCGAATGCACATACACTGGCGGAATGATGTGAGAATAAAGACATAGAAGAACACCAGTAAGCCAAATACCAGCTTACCCTGGAATGAAAAATATATATGTTGTCATATACCAGGTCTACTAAAAACTAGAGTTAAGTTTTATGATACGGTCATGTTAGAAATGGCCAAACCACTAAGTAAGTATAAATAAATCAGTAAAGTCTTCTTGATTACATACGGGAATGTGAATTCACTTAGTTAAGACATATACAGTATGTTGCTTTGTATGAAATATATTTTTAAAATGAACTTAAATAAAATAACCTTTACAATTAAAAATCTTACAAAAGATTTTTTGTCAAAGGAGAAAGGTAGTGTATTAACTATTTGTAAGTAACACAATCCTTAATTGGTAGTTGATTGAGCATGTTCATGTTAGTAGAAATAGTTAACATAACAGTGAGTAAATGCACAACAGAAAGTTGATGTTGAACAAAGCAGTGTGTGAATGCATATCAGTGAGTAATGTTTAACCTACCAGTAGGTGTTTAACCTACCAGTGAGTAGATGTTTAACCTACCAGTGAGTAGATGTTTAACCTACCAGTGAGTAGATGTTTAACCTACCAGTAAATGTTTAACCTACCAGTGAGTAGATGTTTAACCTATCAGTGAGTAGATGTTTAACCTACCAGTAAATGTTTAACCTACCAGTGAGTAGATGTTTAACATGAGCAGAGCCCTGGACACAATGCCAAACTTTTTCTCAGCAATCTCCAGAGTAAAATGCTGTTTGATGGTTTTGTTTCTGCCCATTTCATCCTGGCAGAAGTGGCATCAATATGAGGGTCAATCAAATGGGGATGGGGCAGTAGCGTAGCGAGGGGGGGGGGGCGGGGGGGGGGGGTAGATGACATATGTCCCCGGGCGCTAACCTTAGGGGGCGCCAAAATGGGTTGGAAAAATAAATTGAAAGGTTGAGGGGGTTGCAAATCGAAATCTTGAGGGGGGAGGGGGTGCAAATCGAAAAGTTTGTCCCCGGGCGCCGGGAAGGGTTGCTACGCCTCTGGATGGGGGACAATCCCACACCGCCCACCCAGCAATGTGGTACTTTTAGATTTAACCCTTATCAATTTGACCTAACTATAGCTAACCCCTGCCTAAGCAAACCTAGGACAACAAAACATAACCCTTAGTACATAGTATGAAGTAAGTGGGGCTAACCCTTATTAAAACAACTGGCACACCTATAAACCTAACAATAAGATCTAGGACTAGCCTGTACAAAAACAACATGCATAAATCTAACTCTCACCACAACATTTGAACTAATCCTAATTCTTACCACAACAATATTACATAACTAATCCTAACCCTAGCTAACTCTAACACTTACTTGAACAAAAACTTGGATGGTGTGCTGACCGTAAACAAACAACTGGGGGGTCCAGCTCAGCGTATACAAGGGATACCCACGCCACACTTGATAAGCTTCTCCTACTATGCGGTTGTCTAATTTGACTGTTATCATCTTGATGGGGGCACTGCTAAAGGCCACAATTCTAGAAACAAAATTAAAGCATAATATAAATTAGCATAATAAAAATTTTGTGCTGAAACAAAAAATTGGGTGTATGATTTTTTGTAAAAAAATATAGCCCCAGTTACAATATTCTGAGTATGAAACTATGGTAGCGACTATCAAATTAGTATATAAGACTCTTGCATCATTTTCCCTCATTTCGTGCCCAAGACACATAGGACAGATGGTTGAAGTAGAGTTTATCTGTTTCAATGACCCCGGCAAACAGGGCGACAGTGAGGTCTACACTATGCCCAGCCACCTTTGTTTCCCTAATGTGAGTCAGGTACCCATCATGGTAAAATTATTTTTATTTACCTTATATGTGAGGATGTTGCAATCAAATCAATGGGCTCTAGTGTTGGAGAGATGAACTGCTTATCCTTGGGGTTTGTTATGACTACCAGGGGCCAATCTCCTAGCTTGGCGTCAGTAAAAGTTAGGATGTCATGATCCATGACAAGAACTCGGAACCTGTAATGTCAGTTTTTTTTGTGTGTAAAGAATGGTTTACCAAATAAAATTACAGACAATAAAAAATAAGCAGCGCTGGGTGTCAATGTTAAAAATGTTGTTCAGGTGAGTTATTGAGTAACATAATGAGAGGTTAATCAATAAAAGAAATAAATTTGCTAAATCTTAGAGCTAGGTTTAAGAGAATATTCTCGAGTAAAATATCTTTAGCTTTCTCCATGATTTTACAAAACCAATAATTTCTCAGAGATAAATGTGGAACATTAATTATAAATCCCTAAATAAACTAATGCATACACAAGTTGTCTAGGTGAAAAGAGGATTTTTGTTTTCCTAATTTTAAGTGTGTGAATACTCTGATAAATAATTTAATACAAACACAGTTCAAGCAATCAAAACTTGTAGTGAAAAAAAAATAAATTTTAAATCTCAGGGCTTCATCAGAACAAACAATAATCATCCACATAAAAGTATATAATGAAAAAAATATTACTTATCCTACAGATTACATACTTTAACATACACAAATTATTTTTGGCTAGATATTTAAAAAAACCTGGTACTAAAATAAAATAAACCAAAACCTACATTCTGTTTTCTTTCCAGTCTCCCAACTCCAGTTCCAGCTGTCCTGTTTTATGCTTGGCAAACATGTTTGGTACATAGCCAAACATTGTGTGCAGATGGCCGCAGAGATAGGCTATTCCATTACTGAAAGATATGCAGAGGCTGGTCAAACATTGTTGATAGGAGTGAAAAAAGTTTTCAAGAGTGGGTAGTGTTACAATCTAAGGAATTTAGTAAATGTATGATCTAAAGCTGTATGTTCAAATCCTGGATTTAAAACCACTTGTATGTAGGCTATATGCCCCTAGGTTTTGTGAACTTAGTGCTTGAACTATAGGACTAGAAAATCCCAGGGTTCTGGTTATACCTGCAAGTACAGGCGGCTGGGGCATAGTGCTGACCACACAATCCGTTCATGTATAGTGGTAAAAGAAAAAGATTAACTCCCATGTGGACGTTTAGGTCCATAAGGGGACATTATTTTTATGAAACTTCAGATAATAATTATAATTAGAACATATTACTTATAAAACTAAAATAAAATTAAAAAAAAAACTATAAAAATAGCTAGTTTTGGTAGAAACTAACCCCATAATTTGTCTTAATATAGGAGGATCATGAACGATTAAAGATGTTGGGAAGTGACCAAACCAAATTGTTTGGTTGCTGTGTTTTGTTAGTGCTGACAATTTTTTCAAGTGTTGAATCTGAGCCTAAAGTCAAGTTGTGACAAAAGGGAAAAAATAAATAAAGAATTTTTAAACTGACCAGCTAATTCATTTTAATTAAATACAAATTAATCATTTTTTTTTACTTTCTTGTTTAACATCAGAGAGTGAAAAAAATTCCATTTTTAAGTTTAACTCAAATGCAAACAGATGTTTCAAATTTTCAGAGAGATTGATGCTCAACTGTAGCACATAAATTCAAGATAAGAAATTTGTCTTTCACGTAATGTTTATACCACTTTTGTGGCTTTTGCAAATTAGTAATATGTTATTCCAATATGCAAATCTTCATTACAATAAAAATTTAACATAGCTGTTGTCAAGACAAAACAAACTGGTGTTATGCCGCAAAAAATAAAGTATCAGTTTGCTAGGTCTTTATCTCTTAGAAGTTAAACAAGAAAGTACCGGGGAAATAAAACATTTTTATTAGAAAAAAAAATTGATATTTTTACATTATTAACTATGCAAGCAATTTTCCACAAACAATCCAGCCACAACGTAACAGTACAAAACTAACCTCATTAAGGTAGCCAAAAAAGTTGAAAGGCCTGTGTAGCCCAGGTTTACTGCAGGCATCAATCCCTATAAAAGAATACACCCCGTAGGGCAACTCAAGCTGGTGAACATAAGCACCATCCAGCTCTGTTGGATTCTGGGAGCCTGTCTTTCTGACTGAATGGGATCTGGTTTTTAAAAAAAAAACATCAATGAGTGACGATAACAGCAAAAAATTCAATAGAAACAGTTGTAAGAAAAAAGAAAAGTAATGGTGACAGAAAAACTCTACAAAAATAACATACTATTATTAACTCTTATATACAAAGTGCTAAACATTCAAACGAATTATAGGTAGTGCTTTTTAAAACAAAAATGGTTTGGATAGATATCAGGCCGAAACACATAACTATAGTAGCACAACATCATGCAGACAAGAAGGACTAGAGGTTATGTTATGATAAGTTTGTAGCTGGGCTTTGTTCTAGAAACAGCCTCCATGTTCACAGAAACAGTCAACTCTACTATATCTGCTTTGTGGACTCTTACACATGGAGAAAATGGCTCACCAGAAAACTGAAACTGTCCAATAACATCGACAACCAAAAAAACAATCATTTAATGTTTGCAGCTTAAAAGAGAGATAGAAACCAGAAAGTAAATGAGGTACAATACTGACCTGAAATAATTGTTCTTGCTGTCAAAATGTGAAACATCAAAAGAATCTAAAAGTGATGGTTAATTAAGTAATTATAAAATAATTAGCAAAGCATGACAGATTAAAACTTTATTATTTAAAGTGAATGCTTAAGATGCTCTAGCTTTTGTACCTTGTTCCTAAATTTCAAAATGTGCACATAAAAAATCAGAAATTTGTTCAAACTTTTAATTTTGAAATTTTTTATGTATAACAATTTTTTAAATAAATTCCAACCGTCGCTGTTTTACACAGTGGAATTATCTAAACAAGAATACGTTGACTGACTATCAATATTTGCAGAAAATATTCAAGGTAATAGCCATGAAGAATAAAGATATAATGACAAGATAAATTAGATTACCATGATTTCCTCGTAGATCCAGCCATTTTGCCTGGCTTAGTGTGCTACAACGTTTCATAATATTCTCATACATAATCCATTCATCTTCTATTTGTTGGGACTCAATACCATCTTGTACTTTAGCATCAGTCAGATCACCTGAAATAGCAAATTTGACACTTTTAATTCACGTTTACACCAAATATCTTGATTTAATTTTTTAAAAATGTGTTTGATTTGGAAGGGAAATTTCTTTATATGGGGCCTACTAAATATATAGTACATATGTATTCATCTGATCAGTGAAGCAACATATAGGCCTAATTAATAACTTTAAAAGACTATAATCATTACCAGTGATAAGGACAAGTTTTGGATTGATGACAGGGATATATTCATCACAAAATTTCTGTAGGTCAGGACCACGTGCTGAATCTTTATACTTGCTGATGTGGATATCTGAAAGCTAAAAAATAAAGATGATCAGGCCTAGGCCTATAAAACAAGCCTAGACATTAAAATTTAAAAAGAATGTACTTCAATGTAGGGTTATACATATCAAAGTGGTATGTAATTAATTAGTTACTAATTAGTAGGCCCTAGATCTAGGGTAGGCTAATTTTTATATTTTATTGTATACAGTTGAGTTGTAGTTACTAGATCTAGATCTAGTCACTACTACTGTCACATCATGACTATGACATGGACCTGCATTTAGAATTTATTTATTATTTAGGCCTAGTATTTAGTATTTAGATTTCGAATCTAGATCTAGATCAATATTACATACAACATACATAGTAGATTCTAGAAAACATCTATATTGGCATGATATTATTATTGCATTACGGTACAATTAGACCTAGATCTACCTGTACTATCCAAAACATGTTCCTCATTTCACCACTTATCGGGCTCCTTCGAATCTGCGCTTTAGTCGGACTGTTCACTGCATTTTCGTCTGAAGAAGCATCCAGCGATGAAAGAATCGTTGAAATGGCAATAGCTGCAACGATTCCCAACATAAGGCAAATAACTATGGCATACATAGATCTAGATTTTTCTTCTTTTCACTGCTTGGAAATAATCTACACCGCGCACATTAATAAATAAAAGTAATAAAGAACCGATGCAGCTTTGGCCTAGTCAACTTTCCTAATATAAATGTGTAACTACAAAATGATGCAAAACACTGACTATAAAACTATTTTTTTCACTTTGAGAGTGATACTAAGGGAGACAATTTAAAATGGCTCGGAATCTTTGTTTTGTAGCTAAGGCTGACTGAAAATATTTTTTAAAAATTCGTTGGCAGATATTTTGTATGCTATGCCAAATATTACACATTTTTACCGTAAAAACAATGCTGTGTCTTGTTGTATTAACAACTTATTGCAAGTCTAGTTCAAAGCATAATAATTACCGAAAGGA
Source organism: Physella acuta (assembly GCF_028476545.2). Lineage (NCBI taxonomy): Eukaryota > Metazoa > Mollusca > Gastropoda > Physidae > Physella > Physella acuta. The sequence goes on along the minus strand of NW_026731940.1, from coordinate 833,403 downwards.
GATGGTGGAGTGGCATTAAAAGTTGAGAAATGATCTGGCACGATTTTAGTAGATGACAAATTATTTGTGTGACACTGACATACTCATAGAGTCATAGAGAGTCTAGATCTAGGTCCATTTTAGCATTTACTCATTCATGGTACGGTGCAGAATAATCTTTCAAAGAATAACCTTTCAAAACATATTATCTGCACAGTGCCGGATTTAGAATCTATTATTTAGCAAATATCAATATAAACAGATAGTGATAGCCCCAGTAAAGTCTTTACTGGGGCTATCACTATCTGAACAGAGGAGTTGTAACCAAGCGGGATCCGAACCTACGGCGCCTGCTCCCACCCACTCTATACATATTAACAAAAAAAACTATAGTCCTAGCTTAGTGGGGGCCCCCAAATTTTCTTTCCCTAAAGAGAAATAGTTATGTAGGTCTATGCTTACATCCAGGGGCGTAGCGAGGGGGGGGGGGGCGGATGGTGCGGACCGCACCGGGTGACACCATTTAGGGGGGTGACACCAAGGCAAAAAATAGCAAAATACATAGAGAAAAACTCGAGGGGGGGGGGTGCAAATCGAAAGTTTGAGGGGGGGGGGGGTGCAAATCGAAAACTTGAGGGGGGTGCAAATCAAAAGTTTGAGGGGGGGGGGGGGTGCAAATCGAAAATTTGAAAGTTTGTCCCTGGGAAGGGCCTCTATGCCTCTGGGGGGGGGGCGGGTGCAACCATTAAGTGCCGCACCGGGTGACACCCGACCTCGCTACGCCACTGCTTACATCTACTGCTCAAGTATATGTCCCAATGAAAACTCTGTAGACCAAGGGTCGGCAACCTGCGGCTCCCTTGATGTCAATATGCGACTCTCCAGTTCCTTAATAATTTTATTATTTTATTTTCAAAACTCAAAAAATGTTATATTGTAAAAAGAAAAGCAACTTTAAAAAAAATAAAAAAAATGAGAATAGGTGGAGTGTAGAGCGTATATGGAGAGCTGACAACCGCCTGCATTAGGCCCAGCCCCACAACTATGCTGTGGCCAGCCCCGTGGCAATTGTTCCCTGCTTTCCACTACCGAAGTGCACATACAAATGTCAGTGGCTCTTTAAAAACTGTGACATTTTGTAGATTGTGACTTTTGGCTCTTCCGTCTCAAAAGGTTGCCGACCTATGTAGACCATAGAACAGCTTTGATTTAATACTCGGGCCTTATGGTGGGGCCTATATCTCAAATAGTTTAGGGCCCTATCAATTTTACTCCGGTATCTTCCTCACTCTCCCTCTTTCTATGTCTAGCATAAGTGTGAACGTATCAATTTAAAACTCTATTTCATCGCTCACTCCCCCTGCCATAAAAGGACGTCACTCTTTAGCCGACACCCACCCCCTCGGGGTTAGTTTCATTTTCATAAGGGGACATAACCAGGCTGGGTTAGTTTTGTCAGTAATATAATTGAATTATCCCCCTTGCAACGATCATTTTACTTTTACTAAAGAAATGAAGTTCACGTTATTTTTTAAAATATATTTTTGCAGTGCATTTAAAAGCTAATAATTATTATTAATACGAGCCGGCCCGCGGCATAACATGCGCCGCTATTTAGTTGTTTCTAATTTTCAATAATTCATAATTTGTGAATTCGACAGTACCAACGCTGACACTGAAAATATTTCTTTAAAACACTATAAGTAGCTCGTTAAGGACCATAACCCCCCCCCCCTTCCTTTCCCCCCCCCCCCCCCCCCCTACGTTTAAAATCGTTGGCTCTGCTTGTAAACATTTAGAGTGAACACAGCTCACTAAAACCATGTAGGGGTGGGGAGGTAGGGAGAGCGTTTGCAGCTTGTTTTCTAACGGCTCGAAGAAGAGAATTATATATATAGATAGATTATAACTTGTTGTATTTTTATTTTTACTAATTATCAACATTAAATAGTTTGCATTCCATTTGTGCTTGATATCTAAAATCGAATTTGCTATCTTTAAAAGTAGATTTTGGTAATTACTTGTTGCTAAAACAACAATGTTGTAAATGTGAATCGCCTAACACGGAGTGAACAGATTTATATTTGTGTAGTAATTGTAAATGTTTCGTAAGAATGCACAAACGTTCATGTGGCTTAGTAAAGAAAAAAAATTTCAATGATAATCAATTAACAACTCATGCAGATATTAAAAATGTATATTTATTTAAAACAACAACAGTAAAATCAGTTTTAAATAGCCCGTGTTGAAATAGTTTGTGTACACAAAGAGAGACAACTAAAGATTTCATGTTGTAAAGCAGACTAGGATCAAACAGAGAAAAATTCGATTTTTTTCCCTTGGATACAAGAAACAATTACAAGAAATTACAACAAAATAACTGCCAATTTTAGAAACTTTGCATTTTATTGTTAATTAAATATACAAATAAAGATGCGTACATAAATAATGTACTTTTTTTTTCGCCTCAGACACGTAATATATAGCGTGAGGACTGATACAGATTTACAATAGTAGTATTTCTTTCTTACTACACATAATGTAAAATAGGTTCCATTTTTTGTTTTTAGATTACTTAGTTGAAGTAAATTATCATAACAGTATTTACAAAAATAGCTTGCTTATATAATTTCCCTTTGAGGCTCGAGTCAAGAGCTTGACATATTAACAACATCCTCTTTCAAGCTGTTCAGTTTTAGATGAAAACCGCATCAGTCTGTTGGATCAGGTAAAGGTAAGGTTGGTAGTGTCAATAAATTAATAAGTTTACAAACAATTTTATTAGAAGCTTTCACGCGATGTTCAACGTTATGTCTCCCCTCTCTCAACTCAATATCTCGATTATCTTCTCCTTTCTCCAGCAGTGTTTCTTCCAGACTTTTTTCTCCGGGGGGGGGGGGGGCTTGAAATTTTCGGGGGGCGGTAGACTTTCTTCGGGGGGCGGGGGGGGGCAGACACTATTAAAAGTATATATTTTCTATATAAATTATATAAATTTCATTTCGTTCGGGGGGGGGGGGGGGGGGTGGTAGAATTTTCTCGGGGGGGGGGGGGGGGCGAAGAGATGCCTGGAAGAAACTCTGCTCTCCAGGTTCCACCCCTCTCTCATTTTATTCTTTTACCGGTCCTCACCACTCTCACTCCCCTAAGTTACGGATACTCCCCCCCCCCCTCCACACACAATAAACCTTCCTCTTTCGTCGTTACTCCAGTCTCTCATCTTCTCCCATCTTCTAGACCACTCACCCACCCATCTCTTTCAAATCTCTATTCCACCAATGCACTCTTTAATCCACAACCCTTCCCTCCACCAGTACACAAGCAGTACAAACATCCCAATATCTACACACGTACCAATGTCCATCTAGTAAGTCTCTGGTACCACAGGCCAGTGCACATCAGACGGACCAATGGGCTGTGTAGTTATGACCCTAGGAATGGTCCCAATGATGATCTCTAAAGGTACGCGCACCCCTAGGGTGGGGCCTGCTGGGACCACATGCAGCTGTAACATAAACATATGATGTATTGGTTCATTAGTATGTGTTTAGTTCATTAGTATATTGGTTCATTAGCATGTAGCATAGGGATTCTGGTGTTTGTTGTAGTAAAAAAAATATTTGAAAAGAATTAGAATTCAATTTTAATCAGTTTCAATTTATACAATTTACATCGTAAAACAATAATGAAATAATTTAAATCATTGAGTTGTAACTGTTTTATATTAATTTCGTTAATGAAAAGATAATTATGAGCTTATGTAATCATTTTAGAGGTCACCAGCCAGCAAACAAACAATGTAGTAAATAAAGGCTGGACAATGCAACATTGTAATGTATTCTCTATGTGCTGAATTAATGGTCCAACACAATATTACTTTTACATACTTAATCCACTTTACTCCCTGTGGAGTATAGGGCAGCAACAAATCTCCAACACAACATGATATAGTTTATTTGTTTATTTTAGTATTTTGAACAGTAGTTGGATAAATGTATGGTACTGATAAACTGATTGTTTACCTGACTTAAGTCGAGTAAGGTAAATACGGCAGGTCATAGCGCTGCCCACACTATCCCCGGGTAGAGAATTTGATCTGAATGAGTACTTTACTTTAAAATAATGATGTAGGCTTGCTTTGCCATTCCACTATTATGAAAATCTGGCTAGGCCAATAAGGTACAGGTACTGATTAATTGTTAAAAGTTACAACTGATTATAGCTTTTTATACGTGTATTATACAGTGGCAGACATTTAAAAAAAAGAAGACTAGCCATCTGTACAGAATGTTGAAAAACAGAGGCTGAGAGTGGTTTATAACTAAATCCCAAACAAATGGAAACTACCAAAAGTCATGCCTGCGCTCTGATGATTTGATGATGTGGAGATAGACCTACGGCAGTTTGGGGTCTAGAAGTAGACCAAGACAACAGACAACAGTCAGCAGATAGTAAACTAAAGACAACAGGCAACAGACAGGAGACTTGAGTGGAAAAAGAGGATAAGACAGACGAACACACTCTATGGGCTATAAAGCTAAAGGGATGGATGGGTAGATATTCGTTATATATTTTTTCATTGATTTTATTATATTTTACCTAATAAAACTATTTTAAGACATGTGTGACTCATCTGTTTTACGAAAATAATGTTTACAGTATTTGTACGACCTAATGCACCGTTAAAACGCAACATTTTAAACGTATTACATTGCTCCTGCTAACTTAAATAATCAAAAAGCAAAACGAAAAATAATTCCGTATCACTAACACAATGATATAACTTACCCGTAAAATGTATTTGACGTCAATGATGTTGCAGCCAGGTAGAAATGAAGGTGGAGTGGGCGGGATCACAAGTTCCTCACCCGACCAGACATCGCTCCCGTGTGGGGCTATCCCAGGTCGTCTTACCCTAGCGATCTCCCTGGAGTCAATACGTTTGTCGTCGTAAACTTTTAAAGTGAACACCTGGGGAAAAGATTGCAAAGCTAAATATGGAGTATTCAATATTTATCGATAAATCGATCGGTTCGTCGCCTGAACAGCATTCATCCATCAATCCACCCATCCATCCATCCATAGGTCAGTTTTCTTCCATCTATCAGTCTCTCCGTCCGTCTGTCCATTCATCCCTTCGTCCGTCCGTTCGTTTATCCGTCATTAAATCTCACCACCCAACCCTTCGTCCGTCCGTCCGTCATTAAATCTGTCCACCCATCCGATCGTCCGTCACTCCGTCAATAAATCTATCCATCCGTTCGTACGTGAATCCGTCTGTCCATCATGTTGTCTGTTCGTCCCTCAGTCAATGTGTCCGTCCGTCCATTCGTTCGTTCGTCTGTCAGTCCGTTAACAAGTATGTCCGCCCACCCATCCGTACGTCCATCAGTTCCATTCTTCAGTCTTTTCTTTTCCATCCGCCCATCCGACCAACCGCCCGTCCATCCAAGCATCCGTCCATCTGTCCACCCATTTATCAGTCCATCAATCAGTCCGTTCGTCAGTCCGTCAGCCTATCCATCCGTCCACCAGTCCATCAATCTATCTTTCATTACCGCAACTACCACCTAACTACCACCTAACTACCACCTACCAGGTTTAAAGCTGCGTTGGACTCGACGATCCTTCTGCTTGAGCCGTTGTTGATTTGAGCAAAGATTTTGATGGCCTCACCGGGGACGAAGGTGTTCTTCTCAATGTTAAGTGTGGCCTTGATGGGGCCAGACCTACAGCAACAACAACACAGCTGTTTCTCGCTTGTACCTTGAAGCTTTAACGTAACCAAAGTTTAATCACAAAGTGATCACAAGCTATATTCGCGTTAAATGAATTACTGACAATAAACATTTAAATAATTTAAAATTACAGCTAGTGTTGATTTTTTAAAAAGATTAAACTATAGGCCTACATGATCAGTGTGAGATGGCGTGGTCGGATGGTTGAACTTAGCACTGCTAATCCGTAAGTCTCGAGTTCGTATCCCGGGTTCTTGTCAGTAGAACGTCCCTGAGTCCACCCATCTCACGTTAGGGAGAGTAAAGGCGGCTGGGCATAGTTATAACTACACTTTCACTTCATATGCCGAGGTTACAGAAACATCTACGGAAACGGCAACAGATCTAAATCAAACCATCATGGAAAAGCATCTGAGGATTGAGGCAGCTTTGCCTGATATGACGAGTCTAGATGAAAGCCGCTAGGAAGTCTCTACTCCGAAACAGTTCTTAGTGACCCCCAAAATTAAGACCTCTGGGAACATGGAGAAGAGAGATGGAAGAAGAAGTACAGGTTACTGGCAAGACCTGGCATGAACTAAAGTGGCTCACCCAAGACAGAGTGGAATGGCGGAGATTTGTTGCTGCCCTATACTCCACAGGGAGTGATGAGGATTAAGTAAGTAAGTACAGAAACAGCTGAACTCTACTTCACCTGCCACCTGAACCGTCAGGTTCGAATAGGTACTTTGCCTACTTTACTGACTACACAATCAAATCTTCCATGCTGGGGGGGGGGGGGGGGGGGAAATAGAAACAACATACCATTTTAATTTTTTTTTGTACCCTACTTACTGGCGTGGTTGGAATGGTGTTGAGGTCGAGAAAGCCGACGACGGTGAACGGCACTTTTAACTTTTTGTTCAAACTCCCAGACCAGATGAGGTAGCAGGTGGCTGAGTACTTCACCTTACCGCCGGTTTCCTGAAAAGACGAGGACAGGCCGTGCGGAAGCTGGTACTCGAATCGAAAGCTGTGGGGTCCGCTTGGTAGTTCTTGTTCCGTCTGGTTCTGTGACGGCGCTGGTTGGATTAGAAAGGTTAATTAATAGAAAGGTTAATTCATAGAAAGGTTAATTAATGGAAAGGTTAATTCATAGAAAGGTTAATTCATAGAAAGGTTAATTCATAGAAAGGTTAATTCATAGAAAGGTTAATTCATAGAAAGGTTAATTCATAGAAAGGTTAACTAAGTTCAGATATGTGGCTGTTAGTGTTAGGGGAAGGGATGGTTATTAGAACAAACTATGTAAAAAAGACCAACACTATTACCACTGTCATGAAGCCTTACACACACACACACGCACGCACGCACACACACACACGCGCACACACACACACACCTCTCTATAAATACACAATAAATACATACATGTGTAGGCTGTTTTATAATAATTTGCTTGATCGAATGATATAAAGATTTGTAATGTTCAACCCCCCCCCCCCATTTCAATTCAACTGTCGTGATATCAAAAGGAACAACCCCCCCCCCCCATTCAACTGTTATTAGTCAAGACTAATACCCGTTAGGAGGGAGGGGGGATGGGTGAGTAAATAACGTTGGAGTATGTAAGGTAGGGACGATGGGGTGGGAGGTACCACGTTTATAAAGCATTTTATTTTCGTTTGAATTGTGGATATGTTGTGGGTTTGGCTTGGAATCTTGTGACGTCATTTTAATTACAGCGGAGATGGCGTGGCTACAATCTACATGGACATGTGACGTTGTAGATAAGGGCGGTAATGAGAGAAAAATCGTCTAAAATTGCTATAGTATAACCACGGTATACACTTAAATATACTTACCTACACCTAGAAGCATCAGCGTCTGTTCAAAGTACGGCTCTATACCTTTGTAGTACTGCTTGCCTACCTTCCACATCACATCGGCCTGGCCTTTAAAGCGAATGCTGATTGCTGGAGAGACAAGAAACCGCCAGCTGATCCGTGTTTCTTTCAAACTTTTTTTTTCTAGGGGCACTTGAAATTTTCGAGGGGGGGGGGGGGCGGACTAAAATTTTCCAGGGTGGGTGACGGACACTAGTAAAAGTATATATTTTCTATATAAATTCCATTTCGTTCAAAGGGGGTCGGGCGGGTGGTAGACGTTATTCGGGGGGGGGGGGGGGGGGGGTGAGCCGCCTCTCCTTCGCACCGACGACTGAAAGAAATTCTGCACCTAGGTTAGAACATACTTAGATTATAATGACGAAATATGTAATGCGTCTAGGGCAGATGAAGTAGAGTTAAAATGTTTAATTGAACTAGGCTTTTTTTTCTGTTTCTTTTTCTACGTTTAACTGTAATAGTGAATGGGGATTTCCATCCATCAAAACAAATCACATGTTATGCTTCATGGGGCCTATAGCCCGTAGACTCCAAATCCAGCAGCTTTATTTTCTGAATTAGCCTCCATTGCCTTAGTCCATCCAAGAAAGACCTCAGGGCAACACTTGTTTCATTTTGATATTTTTCTCGCCTAGATGAGCTGCTGCTCGGAGGTACTAAAACATCGCTTTTAGAGTTAGCAATCATGCTACATCCCCAAGTATGCCGTTGCCATCCCCCCACCCCCACCCTCGCTTATATATAGGCTAGTGTTGTCAGTTCTATGCCTTTTTTTGATAACGTGAGATCTCAAACCCAGAATCCGAACATCACTTTCTGGGTAAGCAGTCGGCAACCACCCCATCAAAAAATAAAAATATATTGAGATTTAAGTGCTTTTACAAATAACATTTTTTGTTGTTTTTACTTTAAAAAATCCACATCACAGCTATCATGCCACGTCACCACAAAACAACAACCAAACTTCCAGCATGACTAAAACAATCAGTGTTTTTAAGTCAACATGTTACTTTTGGTTAAAACCCTCTAATGCTCAGTTGAGTGCATTGAATGCCTTATCTAAAGTCTCAACCACTACTATCTCGCTTGGTACGCGGAGGTTATGTTTGTGTGTGTGTGTGTGTGTGCATGTGTGTGCGTGCGTGTATTTGTGTGTGTGTATGTGTGTTGTGTGTGTAAGCGTGTGTGTATTGTTGCAGTTGTGGTTGCAGTTTCGCTTATTCGTCACATTAAAATATTTACTCATTGATTTGTATATTTTAACTAAAACTTAGGTAAATCAGAACCCCTTTTTATACATGACACTTCATAGTTTCGATTAAAATAAAATTTAAATACAGAAACCGGTCTAAGATAAAGTTATCTGGGTTTATATTGAGCTGCCGGTCTTTAGGTAGATTAGTTATTTTTAACCTGCCTCACACAACTGGTCCCCCACCCCCCACCATATCAAGTCTCTCAGTTCAGCTCCCTCCGTGTGGGTTGACACGGCGGGCAAGCTGTATGACGTCAGTAGTTAGCTATGAGAGGGTATTGCGCAAGCCAGTAGCACTGGTTGATGGTGATTTATCGATTGGTTTGATCCAGTACTTGAATTTTATTTAAAAAAAACAACACATGTCTCTTAACGATGAGGAGGGGGGGGGGGTGAAAAAGTGCAAGGAAAAGAGGCAGTTTCAACACTAAATAATTAATAAGAAATCAGCTGAACTTAAACGAAACATGTTTTAGCCATAAGAAGTTTTAGCCATAAGATTTATTTAGTTTTCAATCTCACCTAGACATGTTTAAATACTAAAAAAATTAATCCCAATGCAAAGTATTTGGAAAATATTTATTTTCACACAGTACATAATGAACTCGTAGAATGTAGATGTGACATATTAAAAACGTTCTTATATACACGATAGATAGCCAGGGTCTCTTTCAGGCATTTATCTCCGTGTAGGAGGGGTTACTTGATACATCCAAGAAAGAAATTCCGTGGATTTCCCTGCCCGAGGGTTACAAAACTTTCCTCTGAACGTGTCGACCCTTATTTAAGAGTTATAAAACTTAACTCTTTTGACCCTTACTTAAGAAGTACAGAATTTACATCTGACTCGTGTTGATCCTTACTCATGAAGTACAAAACTTACCTCTAACCCGTGTGGGCTCATCAAAGGCCAGTTTAACATAGCCGCTCACTTTACTACCAGAGTAATACACCCCATCAGGCTGGTCATAACTTATCTCAAACACCGTCGGCTTGCCCATGGTGTCAGCTAACAGCTGTAGAGTCGCACCGTGTGTCAGCTAAAGTGTGACCGTACCGCGGGTGCACCAGCGAAAAGGACCGGATTCGAGCGGCATTGTGGAGATCACATGCGTGCTGTTTGCTTAGCCCGATTTCAATCTAGGCCAGGTTCAATTAATACTATCAGACATTTTTGTGTCTCCAGGTAGGAAGGGGGGGGGGGGGCACCTGAGATTTTCGAGGGTAAAGGGAGCGGACATTTAAGTTCATATTTTTAAATTTACATAATACTAGCCGACCCGCTGCGTATCATACGCCGCTATTTAGTTGTTTTTTTTTTCTACTTTTCAGTAATTTATAATTTGTGAATTTGACAGTACCAATGCTGCCACTGAAAATATTTGCTTAAAAACACTAAACCCCCCTCCCCCACGTGAAAGCAGCCTCCTCTTAGTTACCTCCTGTAAGTTTAAAATCGTTTTAAACTAAATTATCTGCCCCTAATAGCCGTCACCAAACCCGTCTCTATGATTGTAAAATGTAAACAGCGTGACCACAGCTCACCAGACAATGTGGGGGTGGGGTGGGGGTGGTAGTGATAGTGATAGAGAGAAAGAGAGGGGACTGCAAGGAGGCGCTTGCAGCTTGTTTTCTAACGGCTCCCAGTAGAGAATTATATATATAGATAATTTTTTTTCGTCCTGGAGATGCCTAAAAAAATTCTCAGATAAAATTGGTTATTCAGTTTTAACAGTTTTAAAACTTTAATGTATGCGCTTTGAATCATGTTTTTGGTGGGATACTGACTATAAGATAAGTATGTGTATTTCTAGCTTTTGATGAAGGTTAGGTGTGTTAGATCTACATTTAAATGTTTGCTAACTCAAACATACGGTGTCGGCGAATGCTTGTGCTACCACGAAAGTCTCGAGTTCGGATCCCAGGTTTTAATCCGGTTTTAACCCGAGTCCACCTAACTCTGATGGGTACATGACTCACGTTAGGGAAAGTAAAGGTAGCTGACCATACACTCCCTTCATATGCCAAGGTAATAGAAAAAAAGGTAAACTCTACTCCACCTGCTCCGTGGACACATTGTATTTTTCATATTAACCACCCACATTTACTTTGTTAAATTGTTGCACCTTGTATAAACTAATTTTAACAAACACGCGGTAAATTACGCGTGGAGTAAAAAATATATAATAAACCAGGAATAATCTCCCCTAAACTTTCGCTAATATTATTCTTATAAAACAATTCGGGGGATGGCAACTGGGGAAATAGACATGATTTTTATTCAATTTTTAATTACTTAAACTTTTTAAAATAGAATATAATTTTGTAGAGAAAAAAAGAATTGCACACAAAGTGAATGGCAAACAATATGTGTATAATAGTGCAGAATATTATTAGTACTTTATAAATTCATATGCGTTTTTTGAGAAATAGGAAATATCGTAAATTATTACTTCCGGTTAACGGATATTACTCAAAATTTGAAACAAGGCAGAATATTAGATCTTATACTTACTTATGAAATTTCATTTATCTATCTGAAACAGTACTCAAGTTATAGGCTTTTGAAAAAATGGAAAGTAAAATAGGCTCAACTTCCGGTTACCGGAAATCGCTGAAAAGTTGATACAGATTTACAAATTTATTGTGTTAACAGACACACATACTCACACACACACAGACATGGAAAAAAAAATTGCAAAACTATTTATTTCCGACTCAGGGAGGTGTAAAACGTCGAGATTAATAAAAATCTCATTTTTTTTGCACGATTACAATACTCCTTTATACTTCGTATACGAGAAAGTAAAAAAAAAAAGTAAAAAAGCTAATACAGAACAGAAACCGATGGCTATTTTGCTCGTTACATTTGGAAATTAGGCATTTTATCAATTAACATTTTAAGCAAATTGTTTTTAAATAGATTTCATTTTCCAGTCATTAGATTTAGCTTATGTTGTCTCCCGCCGATCCTCGTTGGTTGCACGCAAAGACATTGCTTAAGATGTTACGCTTGTCGGTTATATTTGGTTATATTTGTAGCCTTAATTGAATGGCCTTTCCAACAAAGAACATAGACATCATACAAAATCCAGGAATTATATAGCTTAATCTTAAAATCCATTTGCACTTGATCCTCATGATTCATTTATAGATGAATTCCCTCATAATCTGTTGGGTAAAATTTAAATTATATACATATACAAACATAATATATATGTATATAAATGTATATAAATGTATATAAATGTATATATATATATATATATATATATATATATATATATATATATATATATATATCCACATCATATATACTATATATATATAATTTATATATACATATTTATTTATATCTGACCACCCTGTGGAACAAAATCATGGCAACGCCACTGTCCCATTTCACGCTCCATAGCCAATCATCTCCACTATACTCCCATCTCTCATTGATCCTCTATTAAATCCCTCCCCTCTCTAAATGATCATTTCATCTCTCGGCGAATCTTTTTTCATAATTAAACAATTATACTTCACAAAAGAGTTAATATTAATTGTAGTCTAAAACCCTGCAATGTAAAAAAAAATAGAACTGACCATAATCTATTTGTCGCCATCTGCATGACCAAACGTGCAACCTGTAATGCAACGGGCTGCGTGGTTGTCACTGTTCGAACTGTCCCGATAATAATCTTCAGTCGAATGGGTGGATAGCTGCCGAGATTTGCAGAAGAAATGTTCAGCTGAAATATTTAAAATTAATTGACAAAAATTAAATAATCTATTATTAATAGTTGGATAATTTTTTTGGTCTGTAATTCTAAAGGGAAATTCCCCCTTCCTTAAAAAAAAAAATCAAACATAGAACAAGGGAATAGAAGTGACAGAAAGGGAAACGAAAAGAATTTTCAGATTTAAACTTTTTTTTTTTTAAATTATTTCTATGCATGCAGTCCGATAGGCTTTGCTCTTGTATGTTGTAATATAATACAATAAAATATAAACAAAAACCCACATTTGTAATATATATGTGACTAGTTTTACCTCCAAAAAGTACTCTATGTCAATCAAATTGCATCCTGGGAGAAAAGACGGTGGGGTAGGCGGGATCACGAGTTCTTCACCAGACCAGACATCCGTCTCGTATGGTGCTATCCCAGGCCTTGTAACCTTGGCGATCTCTCGCACAGAACGATGTTCCATTTCGTTTAATTTGAAAGTGTACAGCTGTTTAAAAATAAATGTGATTCTTGGACTTGAATTATATTTTTACAAGTTTAACAAATTAACTAATGTCTGAAATTGTAGTGCGCTGAAAGTGAAAGAAACCCACACGTTTAATTATCCATTAATACATCCATTTATCCATCCGCCTAGAGGCGTAGCGAGGGGGGGGGGCGGAGGGCGGGGGGTGCGGACCGCACCGGGTGACACCATTTAGGAGGGTGACACCAAGGCAAAAAATAGCAAAATATATAGAGAAAAATTTGAGGGGGGGGGGGTGCAAATCGAAAGTTTGAGGGGGTGTGCAAATCGAAAGTTTGAGGGGGGGGGGGGTGCAAATCGAAAATTAAATTTAAAGTTCGTACCCGGGAAGGGTCGCTACGCCTCTGGGGGGTGACACCATTTCGTGCCGCATCGGGTGATACCCGACCTCGCTACGCCACTGCATCCGCCTATCAGTCAAACTATCAGCTCCATTAAAATTCGAATCAAATTGTACCATGTTTAGAGAAACGCATGTCTCGGTGATTCTCCCAGAGCCGTTGTTGATTTCAGCAAAGAGTTTGATGGCCTCACCAGGGACGAAGGTGTTCTTCTCAATGTGAAACCTCGCCTTGATGGGGCCGGTCTTGCAGCAACAACAGCAGACAGTTTGTTCTTCTGCTCCTTCTTGCTTTAACAAAAATCAAAGCAATATCGTGATGGGAAACGTGGAGACAAATACACTAGCAGAGGCGTAGCGAGGGGGGGGGGGCGGGACACATGTCCCCGGGCGCCGACCTTAGGGGTGCGCCAAAATGGATTGGAACAACACATTGAAAGTGTGAGGGGGGTGCAAATGAAAAGTTCGAGCGTGGGGGGTGCAAATGAAAAGTTCGAGAAGGGGGTTTGAAAATGGAAAGTTTGTCCCCGTGCGCCGGGAAGGGTCGCTACGCCTCTGTACACTAGATTGGTTAGTGAAGTCGAAAGCTTACACCATTAACATAACTAGACGCATATTTTTTTATCGCTATGGCTATAAATATATAAAGTATAGCATATTTTCTTGCTGTATTTCATAGCTATAACATATTTTCTGTTGTTTTTTTTATATAAAAATTTGAACAAGCTAATCATCCGCATACAGGCTCATCAGAGTTTCTTCTAGGCATCTCTTCGGGGGCCAAGCCCCCCCTCCCCCCCCCCGAATTTTTTTACCGCCCCCCCCCCCCCCCGAACGAAATGAAATTTATATAATTTATATAGAAAATATATACTTTTAACAGTGTCCGCCCACCCCCCCCCCCCCCCGAAGAAAGTCTACCACCGCCCCCCCCCCCCCCGAAAATTTCAAGTGCCCCCTCCGCGGAGAAAAAAGTCTGGAAGAAACACTGAGGCTCATATACCAAACTTACCCCCATTGACATAATCCGATTCAGATCAAGGAAACCAATGATGGTGAATGGTACTTTTAACTTTTTGTTCAAACTTCCAGGCCACATGAGGTAACAGACTGCCAGGTACTCCACTTTACCATCATACACCTTAAAAGACGAGGGCAGACCGAGAGGAAGCTGGTAGTTAAATCTAAAGTTATGGAGTCCCCTTGGCAGTTCTTGGTCGATTTGGACCAGCGGTGGAGCTGAACGAAACACAATAAAAGCTTATGAAAACTATTTTTAAGAGACAACACTCACTGCTTCGTGGATAACTATTTTTCATCGTCAAACGCTATTGAAAATTAAGAACAAATCGATTTCACTTGATGCATAATGTATTCAATTAAATGTGTATCAAATAATTCATAGAGGATAGATTCAAAGCTCTACAAAAAATGATATTCTTAACAATCGGAGAATAAATAAACCGGGAGTGTTCTCCCCTAAACTTTCTCGAATATTCTTATATAACACTACGGGTGATGGGGAACTCGGGATATAGACATGATTTTCAATCCATTGTAAATACTTAAACTTTTTAAAATAAAATAAAATCTAGTAGAAAAAAGAATTGCACACCAAGTGAATGCCAACTAAAATGTGCATAATAGTGCGGAATAGTATTGGTACATGGGTTTTTTGAGAAATCGGAAATAGCGAAAATTACTACTTCTGATCAACAGAAGTTACTTAAAATTTGACTGAAGGTAGAGAATTAGATCTTTTACTTACATGTGAAATTTCATTTATCTATCTGAAATAGTACTCAAGTTATAGGCTTTTGAAAAATTCAAAGTAGAAAAAGTTCCAATTCCGGTTAACTGAAATCGCTCGAAAATTGATACTGATCTACGATTTTGATATAATATTTATATATGGAATTTCATCAACCTAACTGTAACGGTGCTCAAGGTATCGTGTTTACAGACACACACAAACACACACACAGACACACACCCATACACACACAGATACATACGAACAAGATGGCAAAACTATGTTTTTCGACTCAGGGAGCTGTAAAACGTCGAGTTTTGCAAAAAATAATTTGCACGAATACAAGACTTTCTCTATACTTCGTATATACGAGAAAGTTAAATTATTCAATTTATCATCAACGTACCATTACGTTCGAAACAGAAAATTTTCCATTTTGTTTTCGTAGGGGGTGGGGAGGAGGGGTGGGAGGAGGTGGACACAGGTTAAAACATATTTATTATATATCAATTATATACATTTTTATTTATACTGAGGATGTGGTTAGGGGCGGTGGATGTCTACCACCCCCCCACCCACCCCCCTCACAAGACCCGGAGAAATACCCGATAGAAACACCAGTCTAAAAGTCTAAAATAATTCCTATACTTACCAACACCCATAAGCATGAACGTTTGGTCAAAGTATGGTTCTCTAACAACAACGTTTGTATTCCTATTCAATTCACCTACAGGCTGAGTCCACTTGGCTTTGGCTTTGCCTTTGAACCGAATGCTAATAGCTGTGTAGAAAACAGTTGTTGTAAATGTTAAGGTTGGCAAATGTCTGCGGTAAGTAGATTACTTTACTTTATTCGAATCCAGAATAAGTCTGTCTTAGTAATAATGACAGTTAGATCTAGTAAAAGCTGGATAAATACTTTTTTAGGAAGTTTAAGTTAAACAAAATGCTGAGGAATTTTTCAAAATGCAATAAAAATCTATTAAATTTTTTAATGCAGTATATATATATATATATATATATATATATATATATATATATATATATATATATATATATATATATATATAAAACAACAGGATTTTTACATTAGAAAGGAAAATATGATTTACAAAATTCAGAAATATAATAGAATTCTTTGCATACTTTTTCAGATAAAAGATGTAATTCGGGAAAGGAAACAAAAACGCTTGATATAATAGCATTGGCACTAAGCCAAAGGAGGTAAAAGACATACGAGCAGGTACACATTCTATGCATAGTTGAATTCGAGTCTAGATCAAGTTATACTTAGTCTGCCTTACACAGGTCTGTTTGTTATTTTACAACAATCAATACACTTCCTTGTGTATGCTTTCACATAACACATCCTGTAAGGGTATCCTAATATATAAAAGACAATGTGCACACTTCTCACTCTCTCTCTCTCTCTCTCTCTCTCTCTCTCTCTCTCTCTCTCTCTCTCTCTCTCTCTCTGTCCGCAAAATATTTTCGTAGGATATCAAATCAGTATCTTCAGCTATATATGTATGGAGAACTTGATACGGACTTTTGTTAAAAATAATATGTTAGATGTTTTAAATGTATAACCTTAATTTTATTTAAATAATAAAAATAAAAATAAAGGCATATTCGAATGTAGAAAAACAATTTTATTTATGCAACCGGAAAAGTGTATATAGTTGTGACAAGAACTTAATAAACAATGACGTCACATGCCACATGTTTTACTACGGAAAGAACAGAACACTAATGGCGTCATCTTCAGATTTTAGAATATAAAGAAATGAACTATTTCATTCAAATATGATTTAGATCTAGATTCTATAAATCTACGTATCAAGACGTCCGCAATAAAATTTATACAATTTTCTCGGTCAATCTAATACAAATTACTTAAAAAAAACAACATAATGTTCATTGTATAGCCGATTTTTTTTCGGAATCCTTTAAGTCTCTTAATCAGTGTGTGCATTTAATATGGTGTTGTGTTGAATAACAATGTATATAATTTTGTTTTAATGTTTCTAATAGGTATTGGTAGCCTATGTTATTTTAAATGTGTCGGATTTTTAGCTATTTAGTAATTTCTTTGCTTTGTCACTAATATTCTTCAACGTGTAGTAAAGCACATTGCGTTTTGACCAAAACTATTTTATAAAATATTTTCTCAAACATGTATAACATTGAAATATATAGGTCTATAGTTCAATTGTAACGGGTACCGACGGCTAGTATATTGTATAATTGTGTTTACGAAGTCTTAGTGTGGTTATAGCCATTAGTTAAACTAGTTTTTTACTTTATAATACGGGCGACAAATAAGATTTAAAGAGGAAGCCAAGAAACCCCCAATCTACAATTTAGAAAATAAAATATTATCTGCCAGGGTTTAACTGGAAAATATCAAAATAAAAACGAAGTACACAGCATTTAACACATTGGTATACAAATCCTTCACGTTGTAATAATATATAACATATGGATAGGCTGCACATATCCATCTAAAACATAAAACATAAAGGCTACACACATACATCGTGTTAATAATGTAGGTGAAGTTGAGGATCGATGACCCTTTAGTCAAGAGGTTCACACCATACCTCTCACCTGTATCGAGTCATTCGTGCAGGTACACAACGTATCTTTGACCCGTGTTGACACTTTCTTAAGAAGTACCAAACTTACCTCTGACACGTGTTGACACTTTCTTAAGAAGTACAAAACTTACCTCTAACACATGTTGACACTTTCTTAAGAAGTACAAAACTTACCTCTGACACATGTTGACACTTTCTTAAGAAATACAAAACTTACCTCTGACACATGTTGACACTTTCTTAAGAAGTACAAAACTTACCTCTGACACATGTTGACACTTTCTTAAGAAATACAAAACTTACCTCTGACACATGTTGACACTTTCTTAAGAAGTACAAAACTTACCTCTGACACATGTTGACACTTTCTTAAGAAATACAAAACTTACCTCTGACACATGTTGACACTTTCTTAAGAAATACAAAACTTACCTCTGACACATGTTGACACTTTCTTAAGAAATACAAAACTTACCTCTGACACATGTTGACACTTTCTTAAGAAATACAAAACTTACCTCTGACACATGTTGACACTTTCTTAAGAAATACAAAACTTACCTCTGACACATGTTGACACTTTCTTAAGAAATACAAAACTTACCTCTGACACATGTTGACACTTTCTTAAGAAATACAAAACTTACCTCTGACACATGTTGACACTTTCTTAAGAAATACAAAACTTACCTCTGACCCGTGTGGGCACATCAAAAGCCAGCCTGACATAGCCGCTCACTTTACTGCCAGAGTTATACACTCCATCAGGCTGGTCATAACTTATCTCAAACACCGTAGCCTTCCCCATGATGACAGCCAAGAGCTGTAGAGTTAACGTAGGTGTGGCCAAATATCGAAACAAATTCTGGGACAGTAAAGAAAAGAGAACCGGATACAAATTTCCCTAAGCGGAATGTGTAGACCTGTAGGCAACCAGAGGCGTAGCGGGATAACCTATCAATTCTGAGCTCTCTCCTTATATATATATATATATATATATATATATACAAATATATATATATATATATATATATATATATATATATATATATATATATATATATACATATATACACATATGTGTGTGTGCATCAATTAAAGAACTAATTTTTAAAAAAATCTACATATTTTACCTTAGTACGAATACATCGACTCTTTATAATAAGCATTCAAGATGCTTTATATACCTTTTAGCGCCCTTTTCATGGTGTCGTGACCCGAGGCCTCCACCCCACCAGCCCTGCTCTAGCTACGCCTCTGTGGTCCCCAAGCAAAGCGAGACATCTAATCTAGGTCAGGTTACATTCATACCCGGAATTAACTGATTGCATTCGTTTCAGTTTCAAATTTTTACTTTGCTAGCCCATCGAATACAGAACTAATGTTTTTGTTTTTACTAGGTATTAAAGGTAATGATTGAAACGTTTGAGAAACTGAAACTGAAGCTTTTTTTAAATATTGCAGAATGTCCAAAACGAGCTAAGTAAGAATTCAGTTAACAGATTGGAGTGACTGGGTTATTGATTTGTTTTTATTTCGGGTTTAATTGTAATGTTGGAAGGGATTTTCTACATCCCAATGTAATATTACGAGTTAACATGTTAAGCGCCATATAGGCCGTTGACTCCGATTTCAGTCTGCTTTCTGGATTTTCTCTCCTAGTTTTTGTTGTTAAGCATGTCTTTCTAAGCTTGAGTGAGTAAATTTTTTATGTTTTGTGCTGTAATCGTTTTATCCCATATTTTTCTTCCCAAGTAATCACAAAGTTACGACGATGCAAAGTTCGACTTCTACACATCATCCGACAAAATCATAATTCTAAAGAAAATTAACCTATTTCATGGTATTCATTAATATTTAATAATAAAAAAAACACCCGTGTTAGTCTCATTTATAAAACCCACACGTCATCCCAACCCCTCCTCCCCCCCCCCCCCCACCTATTACGTTGCTCATCATCAGAAAGTCAGAACCTACATCACGATTTATAATGACATAAAATGTATGTAGTGGCCTTTTACTTGGGACTTCCATAGCTGTGGGGGATCACGCACAATCGCATACCGACATAAAGGGAATTTATCGGAAGGAAAGCGTTTATCAAGGCCAGCTTACGTTGTGTGTTATTGGTTCTCAAACTGCATTGTTATTCAAAAACTTTTATAAGCTGTTTACTTCACAATGTCTGTGGTTTTTTTGTGTTATTTGTAGGTTGTGGCAGATCTTATAACGCAATTTTAAATCACTTGTAATCTGCGATTTCGTTCTATCTTTCTAGATACGATATTCTTCAATGACAATGCAATTACATCTACATTTTAATCTAATTAGCAATTAGGTTAATCTTTAAAAATTTAATTTAAGAATCACTAAATTCAATAATAAAAGGGAGATAACAAGTTTAAAGCGATAGCTCGATTAGCTAACTGTCGAAAGTGAACTGCTGGTCACAGCTGGCTGATTTCTTGCTGGGGAGTGGACCGTTGACTAAGAACTGCAGATAATTGCCTTTTATTGGTTGCAAGCTACTGCCCGGGTTTTAAAGCAAATCTTTTTAGTCGTAGACTATGTGGTGTAAACTTTATTTTGAACAAATAAATAAATAGGTGAAGAAACAACAACAACACATAACACTAATAATAATGAGCTTTTTAATAGGCTTGAAAAGCCTATGTTATCATAATACAAATTTTTAAAAATCTTTAAAATAAACCGGGAGTGATCTCCCCTAAACTTTCTCGAATATTCTTATATAAAATAACAGGGGATGGGAACTCGGGCTATAGACATGATTTTTAATCCATTTTAAAAACTTAAAGTTTTAAAAATAGAATAAAATCACGTAGACAAATTAATTGCACACCAAGTGAACGCCAAATTAATTAACTATTAATAGTGCGCAATATTATTAGTACTTTAAAAATTTACAAAAGTTTTTTGAGAAATCGGAAGTAGCGTAAATTACTACTTCCGGTCAACGGAAATTACTCAAAATTTAACAGAATGTAGAGAATTAGATCATTTACTTACATGTGAAATTTCATTTATCTATCTGAAATAGTACTCAAGTTATAGGCTTTTGAAAAATTCAAAGTAGGAAAAGTACCACTTCCGGTTATCGGAAATCGCTCAAAAGTTGATACGGATCTACGATTTTGATAAAATACTTATATATGAAATTTCATCAACCTAGCTGTAACGATACTCAAGTTATCGTGTTTACACGGACACACAGACAGACAGACAGACAGACACACACACAGACACACAGACATACGGACAAGATTGCAAAATTATGTTTTTCCGTATCAGTGAGGTGTAAAACGTCGAGATTTGTAAAAATCTCGATTTTTTTTTGCACGATTACAAGACTTTCTCTATACTTCGTATATTCGAGAAAGTAAAAAGAATGGCAATTGATAAAATTATAGTAGTTACATTTTAAAAAAAATAAAGCTATTTGGGAACTATCGATTACTTTTATTTTCATATTTTCATATTGAAGATAAGCCGTTAAAAATAATTTTGATCAATTTTAAACATTTAAAAAAACTCCCTCAACACCTACATGAATATAACGGGAGTGTACATGGAAAGTGAAACAATGAAAATAACAACAGTTATTTCCCATGGCAAAATACACAATAGCGGTGAATGGGGTATAGCGTAGTAGTTTATTTAGATTAAATAATATAACATTCCCCTATCGCCACAACAACCTGACTACTCATCAAAATTCAAAATAAAAATGGTAGCTAAATTACTACTATATTATTAGTAATTATTTGTTTGAATATTTCTAGCCTTAATAAAACCGGAAGCCATTTTGTATTTATTTCAAAAATTAAATGCTATAAAATATTCAATTTTAGTTAAAAATTTGCTTTCTGGCAACAACTGTTTGGAACCGTTTGAAATCAGCTTTTCAAGCCTATTCACTGAATATAAAAAAAAAAGATACATGAACAAAAAACTTTAGTAAAAGTTTTCATCGCTAAAATGTGTAAGAGGTTTCATGAGCAAAAAATATTTTATTAAAGAAAGAAAGTGTTATTTCCTTTCCTTCAGTGCATTTTAAAGCATATACTTATATATATATATATATATATATATATATATATATATATATATATATATATATATATATATATATATATATATATATGTGTGTGTGTGTGTGTGTGTGTGTGTGTTTGTGTATGTGTGTATCAACACAAAAACTATTACAGCGTTTCATATATAAGCCTACATACTAACATACGAGAGATTTTATGGGAGATTACTCCCGCTATATTAGTAATTTGCACGTTAAATATTGTCTACAAAATACATAAATTGCGTCAAAAGTTTTTAATATTTGAAGATCTTTTTTTCCCTGGCAAAATAGTAAATTATTTAAATAATATAAAAATCATCAAAAAATATATATATTCAATATAGATAACTCGTATAGTACCCAAATCCCTAATAATTAATACATTATTGATTTTTGAATCTCATTCTTACCTAGACAGGTGTTTTGAAATAATATTATGTAATATTAAGCTTGCCTGTCAGCTCTACTTAAAAGCCCAAACCCTCCAAAAATGCTATAGCTTCCCCCCGTCGGGCGTAGCGACCTATTACGGCGGCCGGGGCGAACTATCAACTGTGCGCACCCCCATTTGTGCAGTTATTCACTTTTCCAAAATAGCGAAAGTCACTGCCCCTTTAACTGGTTTTTTGTTGGTATCACACAATTGATGTAAAAAAACATTTAAATTAACCAGTAAAGCCAAGTAACGAATAGCAGAATATTTTCTTAACTTTGACTCTGTATAATAAAGAAATGCAGCTCAAAACGAGTATTTAAATTAATTTTTTTCTACCTCGTTCGGCGTCTCCCTAATGTTGGCACCGTGGCGGCCGCACCACCCCAACTCCCTTAGCTAGGCCTATGGCTTCCCGTCACTCTTTGGAGGATTCTATCGCTAAACAAAAGAAATCATCCTCCTAGTAATAAGTTGCAGACTTTCAAAGTATCAAACAATTTGGTGCGTGAAACAAAATATCGATTCGTCCATTAAACTGATGATCAACAGCTTATGCATAAAAAGTAAAAACAAATGGAAATAAATAAACAGCTATTTGGAAAAAAAAAACCCATTTAAAACGAAATATTTTAAAATAGATTTCATTATCCATTTAGTAGATTTAGCTTACTCTAAACTTGAAATAAACCATCATCATTGGTTGTACAGATACACATTTTAATAGATAAATGCCTAAATAAAATCCATTTCCTACATTGAAAAATAATATTCTAAAAATTCCAGGATCTATTTGAGCTGGTCAAAATCCACTGGCCAATAGTCAATTTTTT
Source organism: Physella acuta (assembly GCF_028476545.2). Lineage (NCBI taxonomy): Eukaryota > Metazoa > Mollusca > Gastropoda > Physidae > Physella > Physella acuta. The sequence goes on along the minus strand of NW_026731940.1, from coordinate 810,227 downwards.
AGACGACCCCCGCCTGCAATCTGTGGTACAAGATTATAGACTATATATAAATATATATATATATAAGTGAATTTAAAAAAATAAATACAAAATAAAACACAACAAGGGTGACAGACAGGGAAAAAGAAAGAAAATGCTTTTTCAGATTTCAATATTCATGTGGGTTCTTCTTTTTTATGCATATTGTCCAATGCTAGTATATTATTATTTAAATTTAAAAAATGTATAAATAAAATGTGAAACACCATAATGTGACTAGATTTACCTCCAAAAAGTACTGGATGTCAATCAAATTGCAACCTGGAAGAAAGGACGGCGGAGTTGGTGGAATAACGAGTTCTTCACCAGACCAGACATCGGTCTCGTATGGTGCTATGCCAGGTCTTGTTACCCTGGTAACCTCTTTCGAAGAGATATGCTTCTCTCGGTCGTAATTCGAAGAGTAATGCTGTTTAAAAAGTTTATCGTTGACCGCTATATATATACACACACACACACACACATATATATATATATATATATATATATATATATATACGTATATTATAATATATAGAACAATTAATTTCCCCATTGTGAATTGGCTGTTAAAGGTTAAAAGTTGAAAGTAAAAACACATCCACCTCACGATCCGGCGTTACGGCGCCATTAACGCGTTGATATGTTATATCTTTACTCATCCATCCATCCATCCATCCATCCATCCATCCATCCATCCATCCATCCATCCATCCATCCATCCATCCATCCATCCATCCATCCATCCATCCATCCATCCATCCATCCATCCATCCATCCATCCATCCATCCATCCATCCATCCATCCATCCATCCATCCATCCATCCATCCATCCATCCATCCATCCATCCATCCATCCATCCATCCATCCATCCATCCATCCATCCATCCATCCATCCATCCATCCATCCATCCATCCATCCATCCATCCATCCATCCATCCATCCATCCATCCATCCATCCATCCATCCATCCATCCATCCATCCATCCATCCATCCATCCATCCATCCATCCATCCATCCATCCATCCATCCATCCATCCATCCATCCATCCATCCATCCATCCATCCATCCATCCATCCATCCATCCATCCATCCATCCATCCATCCATCCATCCATCCATCCATCCATCCATCCATCCATCCATCCATCCATCCATCCATCCATCCATCCATCCATCCATCCATCCATCCATCCATCCATCCATCCATCCATCCATCCATCCATCCATCCATCCATCCATCCATCCATCCATCCATCCATCCATCCATCCATCCATCCATCCATCCATCCATCCATCCATCCATCCATCCATCCATCCATCCATCCATCCATCCATCCATCCATCCATCCATCCATCCATCCATCCATCCATCCATCCATCCATCCATCCATCCATCCATCCATCCATCCATTCACCCATCCATCCATCCATCCATCAAACTAAATTATACCATGTTTAGAGAAACGAATGTCTGACTGATTCTCCCAGAGCCGTTGTGGATTTCAGCAAAGAGTTTGATGGCCTCTCCAGGGACGAAGGTATTCTTCTCAATGTGAAACCTGGCCTTGATGGGGCCAGTTGCACAGCAACAACAGCACACCTGTTGCTCTTTCCTGCCCTCTTGCTTTAACGAAATCAACGCAGTATCATGAAAACAAGTGAAGACATCTCATAAAGACTACAAAATCTTACAATTAAATCCATAAAAACATGTGTCTTTAATATATATATTTTAAAAATTTTATATTTGTTTGAGAAATATATTTTATGAAATAGGTATTGGTAAAAACGCAATGTGCTTTTCGATATTAGTGACAAAGCAAACAAATAACTAAATAGCTAAAACTCCAACACATTTAAAATAACACAACACAATTTTTAATACCCACACTGATTTAGTGACTTAAATGATTCCGTTAAAAGCTCGACTATTCAATAATATTTCTGTTGGTTTTCAAACTAATTTGTTGTTTGTTTTTTGTCTTAAAAAATTGTATACATTTTATGGCGTACGTCTTGATAAGTAGATCAAAAGATTTAAATCAAATTTTAATGAAATAGTTCATTTCTTCATATTTTAAAATTGGAAGATGTGTGAAGTGAATTTTATTGAAGATGACGTCATTAGTATTATGTAAGATTTTCGACATTCGATGCAGAGTTTCTTCAAGGCATCTATTCAGTCCCTCCGCCTAAAAGAAAGTCTACCTCCCCCGCATTCTCCCACAAAACAAAATGGAATTTATATATTAAAAAATATGTATAAAAATATACTTTTACCAGTGCCCCCCCCCCCCACACCGAGGAAAAAGTCTGAAAAAAACACTGATTCGATGTTCAATGTTATTTTTATCCTAAAATGAATAATGTCATTAGTTTTGTGTACTTTCCGTAATTTAATTATGTGACGTCATTATTTTTTTGTGTTCTTTTTAATAATGATCTCATAGCATCGGAAAATATGTTGCGGACGGAGAGAGAGAGATAGAGAGAGAGAGAGAGAGAAAGAAAGAGAGAGAGAGATAGAGAGAAGTGCGCACATTGGCTTTTATATATTAGACTTTTCTGTAATGAATTCGAAAATATTTTTTTCAAATATACAAGTACATGAAACAAACCTACTCTCATTGATATAAACCTATTCAGATCAAGACAACCAATGACAGTAAATGACAATTTCATCTTTTTCTTCGATCTTCCAGGCCACACGACGGTACACACTGCCAGGTACTCCACTTTACAGCCATCCTTTGACACACAAAATGATGACGGGAGACCGAGAGGAAGCTGGTACTCAAATTTAAAACAATGGAGTCCCCTGGGTAGGTCGTAGTCAATTAGGGTATTGAATGGCGCTGGACGGAATGTAAATGAAACGTTATGCAAAATAAGTATTAGAAAAAAAAAAAAGAAAAAAATCATTCGTTTTATCTGATCTGACACAAAATTTACTTGAACAGATCTATATTAACTTCTATTTCGTCTTCTTCGTTTTCAAATTGTAATATTGTAGGGGATGTCCTTCAACACAATTAAGTATTACGCGTCAACAGTGTATGCGTTAAATAGCCTATTGATCACAGCCCACCTCTTTTTCTGGATTTGCTTAAATTGGCTTGTTCATTACCAAAGACAATCTGCAAGGCTGCAGTTTTTTTATTTTAATTTTGGAATTTGCTCTAGTAGACTCATTGGTTGTTTTTCTCTAGCTAACAAACCTCATCTTCCGTGAGATTCGAACTCAGGCCTTTTGAAGTAAACAATCATACGCTCTCCCGCCTCACCACAACGTCTCCGCATATCAACTGTTCTATATTACATAGCCTCCACCCCCCCCCCCCCACCCATTCACAGCTTGCGGGGAAATAATTTTTTTCCCCTTAGGATTTCGAACAATCGTCCACGTTCTCTTTAGCGTACTACTAATACAAAAATATGCTTTACACTTACCAGCACCCAGAAGCATGTGCGTCTGATCAAAGTATGGTTCTGTGGTAATAAACAATTTCTTAACGGACACATCAGTCCACCGAATTTTAGCTCTGCCTTTAAACCGAATGCTAATTGCTGAGTAGAAAACAGTGTTAGTATTAAAGTTTGGCAAACATGTACAGTAGAGGGATTATCTATTTTATCTGATAACTAAGTCTTTAAAGAGCATTGGCATGAACTATCTGTTATAGACACTGTCAAATTAAGATACATATTTTACTAGGAAGCCTAAGTGAAAGTTTAAAAAGGATTTGATTAAAAAAATATAAATATCTATTATAAGCCCTAAACCCGGTTAACTCCTACTCCTAAACTTAACCTAGTTAAAAAAATTATAATAACTGTATTTTAAAATGGAAATAATCTTTACACTAAATATATTAAAAGTACTAGAAAACTCAACAAATGGAATCAGCCAAGTTAATTTTTTTTTGCAAATTAATCTATGGCCGGTTAGTTCCTCGGAATAAATTCTTTAATATTCCTTATTTTCATTCTTGAGTCTTCAGGGGAACTTGTAAGCCATTGGGGCCGAAATAGAACTTTTTTGTGTAGAAAACCTCCTGAAAGTATTCTTATAAACTCTCCAAAGTTTTATGGCGATTGGATGAAATATGTAGTCATGCATAAAGGACAAACCCAGAAAATACTTTTGATTTTTATTCATAGATCTAATTGAGAATTACCTAGCACAAAGAAGGATGCCAAACTGCCTTAAATATAGTTTATGAGAGTAACCTCATCAGAATAGATCTGCTAAAAGTAGTTGTGAAATAAATATAAGTCAAGTATGCACATAGAAATAGCACACTGCCATTTGACCAATTGCCAACTGACCAACACATTTCAATGCACACTAAAGTTGACATGACCGATCAAAACCACACATCTAAGATCCCGTGAAGGTATCCAAAAAAAAGCTTGCAATGAAGTCAATGTAAATGGTATGAGGGTGATTCAGTTAAAATAAAATTAATAAAAATGTAGGCCCTATATTACAAAATAAAATTTGATTTACAAAATAAATAAGGAATTGCTTTAAAATGTATTATAAACTTATGTAGAACAGGTTTTAAAATGCATTGCAAACTTTTATAGAAAAGGTTTTACAATGTATTGTAAACATTTGTAGAAAATGTTTTAAAATGTATTGTAACAATTTGTAGAAAATGTTTTAAAATGTATTAAAACTTTTATAGAAAAGGTTTTAAAATGTTTTGTAAACATTTGTATAAAAAATGTTTAAATGTATTGTAAACTTTTATAGAAAAGGTTTTAAAATGTATTGTAAACATTTTTAGAAAATGTTTTAAAATGTATTGTCAACATTTGTAGAAAATGTTTCAAAATGTATTGTAAACTTTTGTTGATGAAACACATCACTTACGGTAGGAAACGAAACGGTTAATATGTCTACAACAGCAGTGAAACTATGACAGTAGGTGTAAAGATTGTAGGTAAACAAAATAGCAGGCATACACTGTATGCATCGTTGCGTCAAGTTATAGCTATATTTAGAATGCATTACACACGTCTTTCCACCATTGAACAACTCTCAATACACTTCCTTCTGTAAGCGTAGACACGACACACCAAGTAACGCAGGTTGATGGCGGTGTATTAATTAGTTTGAACTTTTACATATTTGTTTTAAAATGATGAAATTAAAATGAAATCTAAGGAGCCGCCCACAACTTTAATAAAAAATAAAGGAACTTGAGTCGTTTAATTTAGAATGCCTCTAAAGCAATAATTTCATAAATAATTTGATGAAAATTCATTTGTATCATTTATCTGAACCTAATCATGAACTTGTTTATCATTTTAGCTACCAACCCTGCCTATTTCTCGTGTTTAAACAAATATCCTAATGATAATGCTACAAATTAAGAAAAATAATGTCAAACGGTGTAACATTTGAATGTAAAATATAAACACATAGTGCAACTAGCAACACAAACGTATAAATATCCAACATTCTATTATAAAAATATAACACATAGGTATGCTACATATATCTATCATATTATAATGCACAATAAGTAAAAGATGGATACTCCCCTATTTGAGGGAATCAGAACTTACCTGTAAGCTGTGACGACCCCAATTTAAGAGTTACAAAACTTACATCTAACCCGTGTTGACCATTACTTAAGAAGTACAAAACTTACATCTAATCTGTGTTGGCGCATCAAAAGCCAGCCGGACATAGCCGCTCACTTTACTACCAGAGCTATACACCCCATCAGGCTGGTCATAACTTATCTCAAACACCGTCGGCTTGCCCATGGCGACAGTTGAGAGCTGTAGAGTCGCACCGTGTGTGTTGTGACAATATCTGGCGCACTGACAAAAGAACCGGATTCAAGCTTTCGGCATTGTCTGGACTACATACAGGCTGCTTGTATAATATATGCCTACTGTTGAGTTAATAATACGATTTTTAGATATGATGTGTTGTTAACTGCTGTGCTTCAAACTCTCGCAAAAGGTTAGCTCCTGTAAGCTTATATTTAAATGTTTACAAAAAAAAAACCAGAATATTTTATTTTAAACTACTGTAAACGTGCCGTATTACCGGCGAATTGCAGAACAAGTGTATTTTTAAATAAAACAAATTTTTAAAAATATAATAATAAGCTTTTAAATTGCCAGTAAGAAAATAAATAAAAACAACTGGACAAGATGTGTACATCTATATATAAATGTACCTTGATCAACTATATAAACAACGTTAAGAAGCTTTTGTTTTTGTTTTTAATTTCTCGTATACAGAGTATAGAGGAAGTATTTTAATCGTGCACAAAAACCACAAGATATTTTGACAGTTTTCACCGTTTTACACCTCAGTACTTCATCATATACGGAGTATAGGGCACTTATTTTAATCGGGAAAAATTATTAATCCAGATTTATCAAAGTTTCGGTTTTTTAAGCGTAATCGAGTCGGAAAAACTGGGTTTTGCAATTAGTTCATTGTGTGTGTCTTTGTGTGTATGTTTGTTAACACAATAACTTGAGTACCGTTACAGCTAGGTTGATGAAATTTCATATATAACTATTATATCAAATATAATATATAATATAAGCATTATTTAGCGACCCCCCCCCCCACCTTTTAAACCCGACAAGGAAACCCTTTGCCATTTTAGAATTCACAATTTCTTCTCGGTTCATTATTTAAAATACACCCCCCCCCCTCTATGATACCTTGACGAATCTTCATTTGAATTTAAACCAAATTTGCTTAGAACGGGAAATGATGGTTGCGTCCGTATTCCTTACAAGGGGCCCACAGCAATGATGATGACGATGATGTAAATTCTGCATTGCCGCATTGGGAAATTGAAGAAAATTCTCTGCTGTAAAGTAAAGTGTTCTGTTTTAGGTCAGCTCATTGTGTAAGTGGTTTACAAACAACAAAAATGAGCTTATGTTTTTCCCCAGTCTTTTTATTAATTTTAGAACTGGATATAGAATCTTCCCCGAACACTAATTATGTTTCTATCTTTAGACTAAATTTAGATGTGTTAGTCAATGCTTTGAATGTAACAGTGACTAATTTCTCAAGCTACAATATGTATAGCAAACATAAGATAATGCTGCGCCTTGGTGTGATAAGCTGTGTGGTCATTCAGGCTGATCTGAATGTTCTATTTGTCAAAGTCAACGACAAAAAGAAAATGCAATGTAGATTTCGTATTTTCCATGACCACGGCATATGAAAGGTTAATGTGGTCAGCACTAGATCCAGCCGCCATTACATACCTTATCGTGAGACAGGTACCAACTAGAGATGGGTAGATCAAGGACGTCATAAGGTCTCGATTCCGGGATTCCGAACTAAACACGTTCGAGTTAATAGTAGTGCGCTCTACAATCCGACCATGCCGAACCATAGTAGACGACCGACTAACAAAAAAAAAACCTCTTAGATCTTAAAAGTATCTGAGAGGTTTCTTGGTTAGTCTGTCGTTGTAGCAGGTGAAGTAGAGCTGAAGTCTCCATATCAATGGCGAATTTTTATCTGGAGTTTGTTGTCTGCACAGATTATTAAGTATATCTAATAAAATGCATTAGATAAATTAATGATTGTTTTTTGTTTTTGTTTTTTTTTTGGGGGGGACGGTTATATTATTACTGTAAAGTTTACCATCAGGACATGATTAGTTGTAGCAAAAGCTAAAACAACATTACATAAGCCGTGATTCTTTGTTGATTATTAAATGTTTAAAATTAAAAATGTATATCCGTCAGGATACATAAAATGCAAAAACAATTATTGAACCAAAGATTTCAATCAATCTTGAATTTTATTAAAACATAGGTCAAAATATATTGAAAGGATAAATAAAATGAAAATACAATTATATAAAAAAAATGTCAATAAATATTATTTTTTAATAAAATATAGTAACAAAAATGACAATATCAAAATAAGTACTGTTAAACAATAAAAACAAATTTAGACAACTATCCCAAAAAATCATTTTATGGATAGAAAAGATTTCTTGAATGTTTTTAACACAATATATTACATTAATCTGACATTAAAAATAAATAGGCGTCTTTTTATTGAAAAAAGAAAGTAAAACTTTGAAATGAACACATATTAGGATGTACTGCTGTCTGCAACGAAGTTACTTGTCCCTGTATCTCCACTCTTTAGTAGTGCTGATAGGATTACTAGGAAAAGAAAAGTAATTGTTCATCTTTAATATACACTTTTCAACACGTTAATCGTAAATACATATTTTAAGTTTTGGTCTTAAACAGCCAAAAACAAATGTATTCATCAATCTAATTTAACTTCTAATGGCAAAAATTGTCGTTTAAAAATTCACTATATCGTGTTTGTAGTTAATAGTAGATGTCAAAATTTGTATAGTCTCGGACTATGAGTTATCACCCTTCAACTCGATATTTTTACTTTCATTGCTGTTAAACAGTCCAAGGTAGAAAGCTACCATAATGTTTTGAGAGCAGTCATCAAATTTACCCAAACTTTAATACCTCTAGTTCTCTAACCTGCTGTGGTGTTGTCTGAACCGTACCTAGATCTACAACTTTCTGGTGTGTTTTAAAATTACTGAATTACTCAACGAAATTGCAAACTTACCTAGATTTAAAGCCTGCTGTGGTGTCGTCATACCCAACTTACCTAGATCTAAAGCCTGCTGTGGTGTAATGACACCAAACTTACCTTGACCTAAAGCCTGCTGTGGTGTTATGATACCAAACTTACCTAGACTTAAAGCCTGCTGTGGTGTTATGATACCAAACTTACCTAGATCTAAAGCCTGCTGTGGTGTTATGATACCAAACTTACCTAGATCTAAAGCCTGCTGTGGTGTTATGATACCAAACTTACCTAGATCTAAAGCCTGCTGTTGTGTTATGATACCAAACTTACCTAGATCTAAAGCCTGCTGTGGTGTTATGATACCAAACTTACCTAGATCTAAAGCCTGCTGTGGTGTTATGATACCAAACTTACCTAGATCTAAAGCCTGCTGTGGTGTTATGATACCAAACTTACCTAGATCTAAAGCCTGCTGTGGTGTTATGATACCAAACTTACCTAGATCTAAAGCCTGCTGTGGTGTTATGATACCAAACTTACCTAGATCTAAAGCCTGCTGTGATGTTATGATACCAAACTTACCTAGATCTAAAGCCTGCTGTGGTTTTATGATACCAAACTTACCTAGATCTAAAGCCTGCTGTGGTGTTATGATACCAAACTTACCTAGATCTAAAGCCTGCTGTGGTGTTATGATACCAAACTTACCTAGATCTAAAGCCTGCTGTGGTGTTATGATACCAAACTTACCTAGATCTAAAGCCTGCTGTGGTGTTATGATACCAAACTTACCTAGATCTAAAGCCTGCTGTGGTGTTATGATACCAAACTTACCTAGATCTAAAGCCTGCTGTGGTGTTATGATACCAAACTTACCTAGATCTAAAGCCTGCTGTGGAGTTATGATACCAAACTTACCTAGATCTAAAGCCTGCTGTGGAGTTATGATACCAAACTTACCTAGATCTAAAGCCTGCTGTGATGTTATGACACCAAACTTACCTAGATCTAAAGCCTGCTGTGGTGTTATGATACCAAACTTACCTAGATCTAAAGCCTGCTGTGATGTTATGATACCAAACTTACCTAGATCTAAAGCCTGCTGTGGTTTTATGACACCAAACTTACCTAGATCTAAAGCCTGCTGTGGTGTTATGATACCAAACTTACCTAGATCTAAAGCCTGCTGTGGTGTTATGATACCAAACTTACCTAGATCTAAAGCCTGCTGTGGTGTTATGATACCAAACTTACCTAGATCTAAAGCCTGCTGTGGTGTTATGATACCAAACTTACCTAGATCTAAAGCCTGCTGTGGTGTTATCATACCAAACTTACCTAGATCTAAAGCCTGCTGTGGTGTTATGATACCAAACTTAACCTAGATCTAAAGCCTGCTGTGGTGTTATGATACCAAACTTACCTAGATCTAAAGCCTGCTGTGGTGTTATGATACCAAACTTACCTAGATCTAAAGCCTGCTGTGGTGTTATGATACCAAACTTACCTAGATCTAAAGCCTGCTGTGGTGTTATGATACCAAACTTACCTAGATCTAAAGCCTGCTGTGGTGTTATCATACCAAACTTACCTAGATCTAAAGCCTGCTGTGGTGTTATGATACCAAACTTAACCTAGATCTAAAGCCTGCTGTGGTGTTATGATACCAAACTTACCTAGATCTAAAGCCTGCTGTGGTGTTATGAAAGCCGAATCACCAAACAGCAAACTAGCGAGCCCAACTGGTTGCAGAGTTGTGGCCTTTGGGATGGTCCCAATGATAATGTCCAGTGGGATATTCAAATCGAGGCTTGGTCCTGAAGGATCTACACTTAGCTTAATGTAGAGAACAAAAATATTTTCCTTTATATTAAACTGTTGAAATCTTAAACTATCTACTCAGTATAGAATGTTTTGCAAAACATGTATTATTTCAATTATCTCTTTAATTCAATAACTTATATTTTAAAATGCGGTAGTTACCTAGTCTATTAGTTATAATTATTGAGGGTAATGCACCCTTCCACACATTTTAAAAACTAAGGTTTTCATGCTCCATCTGCTAATAGGAAAACTTGTCCGTAAAAGCAAAAACAAAAGCCTGTTTGTAGAGTTGTAATGGAATTATCCGTACCTGTACTGTGTATTTGACGTCGATGATGCTGCAGCCAGGTAGAAAGGAAGGTGGAGTAGGTGGGACCACAAGTTCCTCACCTGACCAGACATCGCTACCGTGTGGGGCTATCCCAGGTCGTGTTACCTTGGCGATCTCTTTACAAAATTCTCGGATGTTTCCTTTCACGTTATACGTGTAGAGCTGTACAAGAGTAACAAGACTGTTATTAAAACAATTTTACTTTGATGTATCCCATCTATTTGACTATACACAGCTGCTAATTTATTAATATGATCGTGTAGAACATAATCGGAAATACAAGAGATGTTTAATTTTACATAGTTTAAGAAAAATAAAATAAAAAATGAACTGCTTGACTATCATTAGTGATCGCTTTCTACAGGTGCTAATATCTCCCTAGAGTGCTGCCCCTAATTAGTCGTGTGTCAAATTGTTCAAGCTAGTTGTGAATTGCCGCACTTTGCCTATCTCAAAATATACAAATCACCACGAGCCCTTCATACATGCTTGTATACAACTATCATACATGCTTGTATACAACTATCAAAACAGCTTCAACTATCGCCTCATCAATTATTATTGTTTTCTACCACCTACCATTTTTATTGAGACGTATGATTTGCTGATTCGTCTCCAGGAGCCGTTGTGGATTTCAGCAAAGAGTTTGATGGCCTCACCAGGGACGAAGGTGTTCTTCTCGATGTTAAAAGTGGCCTTGATGGGGCCAGTTGCACAGCAACAGCAACACAGGTGTTTCTCTTTTGTGTCTTGAACCTTTTAAAACAAATTTATTATGTAAAAAGTGGAAAGAGAGTATACGATTTGTAATAGGATTGACGTATGCTTAGAAAAATAAATCATACACCCTAAACTATAATTGTAACCGTGCTGTTTATATATAAGATATATATATATATATATATATATATATATATATATATATATATATATATATATATATATATATATATATATTTATTTATTTATTTATATTTGACCAATGTATATATTTTATATACTTATTTTATTTATATTTATAAAAGATCTTATCCTTATTCGAATTGACTTATAATAGCGATTGACCAACTTTACTAATTGGTTGCATGATACCAGAAATAATCAAATTTTCAGGCGAGAATTGTTCAGTGATTTAGGCATTAACAAAATTTGAATTTCGGAAATCAAGAAATCAATTTAACAGAAAGTTAAAGTAGCAAGCACCCAAAAAAATCCTGATTAGTTTCGAAAAATCAATCGTAATTCAGTAATATTTAAAAAAAAAGGTCTTTATTTTATTATTTGAACATTAACTATAAACTTCTACAATAAAATATCTTACGTTTAAAAAAATCAAGACCCAAATACCGTTACTTAAAACTTACCCGAACTGAAGGTATCCTGTTTAAGTCTAGATAACCAATGACTTGAAATGGTTTTTTGACAGTTTTGTTCACTCGAATAGGAAAATCGATTGAGCACTTTGCCCAGTACTTGACGAAGCCAGCGCATCCTAGAAACGAGGCAGGAACTCCGGGATAGAGCTGGTACTCAAATGGAAACGTGTTGATGCCTGTTGGTATTTCTAGTTCAGAAAAGCCTTGTGAGGGTACTGGATGGAGGATATAGAAACAATCAGATGGTTTGAATATTGAAATGAGCGTAAGTAAAAGAATTATTCGTAAGTTACATAACACCCACTGGGGCAGAGGCGTTAGCGCCCGGGGACAAACTTTTCGATTTGCACCCCCCCCCCCCTCTCAAACTTTCGATTTGCACCCCCCCCCCCCCCCCTCAAGATTTAGATTTGCATCCCCCCCAAACTTTCAATTTGCACCCCCTCAACCTTTCAATTTATTTTTCCAACCCATTTTGGCGCCCCCTATGGTCGGCGCCCGGGGAAATATGTTGCCCCCCCCCCCCGCCCCCACCCCCCTCGCTACGCTACTTTTTGTAAATTAAAATAAAAGATTAGCAACATTCTTAATCGTGACAACAGTGGTGTTTTCTATGGTCCCCATGAAGATAAATATATATATATAGAAGAGAGATTTTCTTTTTTCAGTGTGATGCATATTAATGACTAACTGATTGATTGATTGAGTGTAAATATACTTACATATTCCAGCCAGAATAATTGTATCGTCAATATACCGCTCCGTGCCTACGTAATATCTTTTATCTTCACTCCATCTGACTTTACATTTTCCTTTAAAACGTAGCGTGATTCCTGGAAAAGAATTTAAAACATAAACAGTTTTTGAAATGGTTTAAGTTAATGGTTTATTTCATTAATATTCTGATGACTGTTAAGAAAATGTACATCCCTGCAGTTAAAAATGCACACGTAACCTGGAGGTTCAATAGCTGGGCGAAGCTAAGGGGGGGGGGGGGGAGGGCTGGTGGGGCGGCCGACCTCAGAGAGGCATCAGTCACACTGGTGTTTATAACAAGTCAAATATTAGTTTTGTACGTATTTTGGGTGCCGAACGGGATAAAAAAAATTAAGAAAAGCTCATTTTTAGCTGCATTGTTAAATTATACACATCTCAAGTAAATAAGCAGTTACTACGTTTTGGCGGGTTTATTTATCTGTTTTCTACATCAATTGTGTGACACCAACATAAAACTATTGAAGGACAGTCATTGGTAAAAAGCGCTCCCGACCTTTCCTAACTGGGGATGGGGGGGGGGGGCACTTTTTGCCTATGATAATGTAAATAACGATACAAAAAATGGGGGTGGGCGAAGTTTTTATTTTGCCCCGGGCGCCAGAATGGGTCGCTACGCCTCTTTTGGAATGTAAATTTAATCTGTTTTAACTGTTGATAAAAGATTACGTATCATTAATGCTTATTAAGCTTATAAGGAGAAAATTAAAAAACAACATCAACAAGTTTGTATATATATATATATATATATATATATATATATATATATATATATATATATATATATATAATATCTCATTAGATGACAAAAGATCTCAGTGATATTTATCACAGGACGAAATATTTCAGACAAAATACTTCACGTCAGAACAACCACTCCCCACGAGAACCTAACATGACGCTAAAGTGGGTATACTGACAGCTGGCCAGTATAACAGGTTCAAGGCCTACAAACATGTTTTTGTAGTTTTTACGTAGGGCAGAGACCCAGCGGAGTGGGAAAACATAACGGTCACATAAACACGTAAAGCAGCGTGACATATACATATAAGTAAACATAAGAGCCAGAAACAAATGCAAAAAAAACGTGTGATTTAAAATTAAAAAAAAACAAGTGTAAAATAATGAGATTATTATATGTAATTAAGAGCTCACGAAAATGATATTAAGTATTTTTGTCATGAATGACAAAAAAAATTTAAAAAAAAGAAATAACCTTGATAATAATCATAGGAAAGCGTTGTTGAAACAATTTGCTGAAGCTAAGTAGTATTCTAGGCATGTTAGATTAAAATGATGAAAACATTCATTAAATAAGTTCCCTATACGAACTGTAAAAAACTGACCTCTACATGTCATAGGTTCATTCAACTCCAACACAACATTGAGATTAAAATGATAAAAAAATTAATTAAAAAAACGAATTCTATAAAACTGACCTCTACATGTCATAGGTTCGTTCAACTCCAAAACAACATTGAGATTAAAATAATGAAAAACTTAATTAAAAAACGAATTCTATAAAACTGACCTCTACATATCATAGGTTGAACCAGCTCCAACACAACATTGAGATTACAATGATGAAAAACTTAATTAAAAACAAATTCTATAAAACTAACCTCTACATGTCATAGGTTCATTCAACTCCAACACAACATTGCCCCGTATTACACACCCAGTGGTGTAGACACCTTCAGGGTTGTCAAAATTAAGTTCAAACACTTTTATCTTTCCCATGATAACTTCCAATGGACCTCACACCAACCTAGTCGCAGTTATGAAGCTAAACTGAAGTACGAGCCGTGTGCACTTCTACAAAATATGTCAAGCCGTTGGGAAATCAACAAGGGAATAGGATGTCAACTATTAGGTGTGTTTTCTGATCGAATTACACGTTGGGCGCAGGTAAGATCCGGGTAGAGAGGCAGTAGGTGACATTTTTTATGTTCGGGCGTTGTATTACTTGTTAATTTTGCCCTGACCGTGCCTATTTACACTGCCATATATATATATATATATATATATATATATATATATATATATATATATATATATATATATATATATATATATATATAAAATCTGTCCAGTCTTTTAGGTTTTCCATATATGTCTCAATACCTAATTCATACGGTTTTTTATCCCCCATCTTTTATGATACTGTCATAAAATTCGTCTTTTACATTATTTTATTAAAGCAACATTTATAAAAAAAAATTCAATATATTTCCTTAGTTTATGTTTATTGATAAAAAAAAAATTACGTTACATTCATTAAACTACCCCCACCCCCTTTTCCCTTGTCGCACCCAGTTCATCATTAGGAAGTTAGGGCCCATGTATTATAACATAAAGTTTATGTCTCGCCCGTGTACTGCCCTACCTTAGGGGAATCCCCGCCTAGCCTCAATACGATGTAATACGGAATTCCCGGATCTAAATTGTTTATTAAGGTCAGCGATGTGTGACAATGGTTCTCAAGCAGAGCGAACCAGCTTTTGTTATTTTTAAACACTATTTCAAAGTTTAGAAGTAGGATTACCCTCAAAGCCTTAGCAATTTTCTACCTTTACACTAAATGTGGATTATTATATGTTTATGATTACAACAGTCACTAATTCCTCAATTTTGTCTAACATTTGAAAACCTCACAACGCTTTGTTTTGATGTGATAGGCTGTGTGATCTCTAAGTTTAGTCGAATGTTCTTTGTTGAAAAGTCAACTAATGAAGTTAAAATTGCAGTTAATAGAGAAGGTGAAGCGGAATCAGGATTTGTTAGAAAGGAAAATTTGGATTTGTTGGAGATACTGTTACAAAGCCTGCATGAATGTATATTTGTGGAACCAAATTATATACACACATAAACATACATATAATATGTACATGCCTATTTATATATATATATATATATATATATATATATATATATATATATATATATATATATATATATATATATATATATATATATATATATATATATATTATATAAATAAATATATATATATATATATATATATATATATATATATATATATATATATATATATATATATATATATATATATATATATATTTATATTTATTTATATATATATATATTTATTTATTTATATAATTATATATATATATATATATATATATATATATGCAAATGCATATTTAGCGAGAGAGAAGAAGATACAGAGGAGTAGGAGGTAGAGACCCTCTCCAAAATGAATCAATGTTTAGATCCGCCTTAGTCGATAGCCGTAAGCAAATTCTGTTATGACTTATTGTCATAACGTCCCAGCCTAATGCTCACGTGGTCCGCTCTTTTAAGGATATTTAAATCCTGCCCAGGTAAAGTGAGATCGACTGAAGTCAGTGTTTCAATGTCAAGGTGAAATCACCATAACAGGGCATGTTGTGTGTTAGAGGTGTGCCGGGTTTTCCGATCGATAGATACATTTAGTGATTGATGACAACCTACTTTTGAACGTGTTGCTTGTTTACAAGAGTAATGCTTAGACGTTGTGAAATAAACTAGGTGATCTGCATTGCTAAAATATATATATATATAATTTTTTATAATTAATATTAACTTTATATCAGCGGCGGAACTAGAAAAAAAAGCCCACCCCCCGTCCCCCAGAATAACTTTTTTCCGGTCCGCCCTATAAATAAATAATAAATAAATAATAAATAAATAAATAAATATATATATATATATATATATATATATATATATATATATATATATATATATATATATATATATATATATATATATATTTATATATATATATATAATAGTATATAATAGTATATAATATTAATAGTAGTAATAATAATATAATTTAGTTTCAAAATTATTTGTTGGTAACTCATATCATTATTGTCATGGCTAGAGACCAAATCGAGAAAAAGTACAACTACAAAGTTAGCATGACAGTCAGTCAATAGTTTATCGAGTACGGAATCTTATTTCCCTGTTTATATATATATATATATATATATATATATATATATATATATATATATATATATATATATATATATATATATATATATATATATATATATATATATATTCGTTAAACAAATACAAGAACATACAATTAAATGAACATTTGCTGAGTTATTTCTGATAAAATTTTTGAAAGTGTTGAATGCACGGTTAGGTAGATCATAAGCAGTCCATTTCTCTGTTCGCTACTTGTTAGGGGTGGTGTGGGGAGTGAATGGAACCTTCCAGGAAGGGACCAACAAAACTGATGTTCGTCAACATCAATAGTGCCGACTTCCTGCCGTACTGCGGCGACCGAATAACGTTTTTTAATGTAGTTCCTTAATCCTCGTAACTGCCAGTGGAGTAGAGGGCAGCAACAAATCTCTCCCATTCCACTCTGTCTTGGGCGAGCCTTTTTAGATTATGCCAGGTCTTGCCAGTAGCCTGCACTTCTTCTTTCATCTCTCTCCTCCATGTTCCCAGTGGTCTTCCTCTCTTTCGCTTTCCAGGCGGAGTCCACTTCAGTGTCATGTTGGGGAGTCATCTCATGTTCATGCGAAGGACATGGCCCAGCCATCTCCATCTTCTCATTCGTACTTCTGAATAATTGGAGTTAGAACTCTGTAATTCGGAACTGAATCGTAGACTCGGAGGAAGTACAAAATAGCATGAAATTATTGCGTAATTATGATAAAAGGTACGACCGTTTCTTTTTTTTTTACCATAATACTTCGATTCTCCTTCCTCTTCCTCGTTCTTTATTGTAATGTAGGAAAAGATTTCCTTCATCACAATCAAGTATTACGTGTCAACTTGTTATGCGCCAAATAGACCGTTGAATTTTGGATTTACTTCTATACCGTTTGTTTATCCAAGAACAAACTACAAGGCAGCAGTTGTTTGATTTTAATGTTTTCTGTCGTAGACTGGTTGCTGCTCAGTAGCGTAGTGAGGTGGGGTGGGGGGGGGGGGGGCGGGGGGGGGAGACATATGCCCACGGGCGCCGACCTTAGGGGGCGCCAAAATGTGTTGGAAAAATTAAAATGAAAGCTTGAGGGGGGTGCAAATCGAATGTTTGTCTCCGGGCGCCGGGAAGAGTCGCTACGACTCTGTTGCTGCTTTTAGCTATTGAGCTTCATCTTCGAAGGCTTAGAAATCAAGACTTTTCGTTTGCAAACATTAAATTAGGGATAATAGTCATAATAGCAAATATTTAAAACAAAACAGAAAAACATATAACAGTTGAAGATTGGGTTTGTTTCAAAATAGATTTAATAACAGTCGCTCTTGATTCTGAACACTGTTAATTAATCGCAGGTTTGTATATTTTCAATGAGGAAGCTAAATATGTCGCTTGCCAAAAAAACTTCCTACGAGTGATCCCAAAATGTCAGCAAGTAATGAGATGTCATCTTGTGTTTCGGAACTTCTCTTTCCAAAGAAACTTCCTACGACTGATCCTAAGATGTCAGCTAGTAATGAGATGTCATCTTGTGTTTCGGCACTTCTCTTTCCAAAGAAACTTCCTACGACTGATCCCAAAATGTCAGCAAGTAATGAGATGTCATCTTGTGTTTCGGAACTTCTCTTTCCAAAGAAACTTCCTACGACTGATCCCAAAATGTCAGCAAGTAATGAGATGTCATCTTGTGTTTCAGAACTTCTCTTTCCAAAGAAACTTCCTACGACTGATCCTAAAATGTCAGCAAGTAATGAGATGTCATCTTGTGTTTCGGAACTTTTCTTTCCAAAAAAACTTCCTACGAGTGATCCCAAAATGTCAGCAAGTAATGAGATGTCATCTTGTGTTTCGGAACTTCTCTTTCCAAAGAAACTTCCTACGACTGATCCTAAAATGTCAGCAAACAATGAGATGTCATCTTGTGTTTCGGAACTTCTCTTTCCAAAAAAACTTCCTACGAGTGATCCTAAGATGTCAGCTAGTAATGAGATGTCATCTTGTGTTTCGGAACTTCTCTTTCCAAAGAAACTTCCTACGACTGATCCCAAAATGTCAGCAAGTAATGAGATGTCATCTTGTGTTTCGGAACTTCTCTTTCCAAAGAAACTTCCTACGACTGATCCTAAAATGTCAGCAAACAATGAGATGTCATCTTGTGTTTCGGAACTTCTCTTTCCAAAAAAACTTCCTACGAGTGATCCTAAGATGTCAGCTAGTAATGAGATGTCATCTTGTGTTTCGGCACTTCTCTTTCCAAAGAAACTTCCTACGACTGATCCCAAAATGTCAGCAAGTAATGAGATGTCATCTTGTGTTTCGGAACTTCTCTTTCCAAAGAAACTTCCTACGACTGATTCCAAAATGTCAGCAAGTAATGAGATGTCATCTTGTGTTTCAGAACTTCTCTTTCCAAAGAAACTTCCTAAGACTGATCCTAAAATGTCAGCAAGTAATGAGATGTCATCTTGTGTTTCGGAACTTTTCTTTCCAAAAAAACTTCCTACGAGTGATCCCAAAATGTCAGCAAGTAATGAGATGTCATCTTGTGTTTCGGAACTTCTCTTTCCAAAGAAACTTCCTACGACTGATCCTAAAATGTCAGCAAACAATGAGATGTCATCTTGTGTTTCGGAACTTCTCTTTCCAAAAAAACTTCCTACGAGTGATCCTAAGATGTCAGCTAGTAATGAGATGTCATCTTGTGTTTCGGAACTTCTCTTTCCAAAGAAACTTCCTACGACTGATCCCAAAATGTCAGCAAGTAATGAGATGTCATCTTGTGTTTCGGAACTTCTCTTTCCAAAGAAACTTCCTACGACTGATCCTAAAATGTCAGCAAACAATGAGATGTCATCTTGTGTTTCGGAACTTCTCTTTCCAAAAAAACTTCCTACGAGTGATCCTAAGATGTCAGCTAGTAATGAGATGTCATCTTGTGTTTCGGCACTTCTCTTTCCAAAGAAACTTCCTACGACTGATCCCAAAATGTCAGCAAGTAATGAGATGTCATCTTGTGTTTCGGAACTTCTCTTTCCAAAGAAACTTCCTACGACTGATCCCAAAATGTCAGCAAGTAATGAGATGTCATCTTGTGTTTCAGAACTTCTCTTTCCAAAGAAACTTCCTACGACTGATCCCAAAATGTCAGCAAGTAATGAGATGTCATCTTGTGTTTCAGAACTTCTCTTTCCAAAGAAACTTCCTACGACTGATCCCAAAATGTCAGCAAGTAATGAGATGTCATCTTGTGTTTCGGAACTTCTCTTTCCAAAGAAACTTCCTACGACTGATCCTAAAATGTCAGCAAGTAATGAGATGTCATCTTGTGTTTCGGAACTTCTCTTTCCAAAGAAACTTCCTACGACTGATCCTAAAATGTCAGCAAGTAATGAGATGTCATCTTGTGTTTCGGAACTTCTCTTTCCAAAGAAACTTCCTACGACTGATCCTAAAAGATCAGCAAGTAATGAGATGTCATCTTGTGATTCGGAACTTCTCTTTCCAAAGAAACTTCCTACGACTGATCCTAAAATATCCGCAAGTAATGAGATGTCATCTTGTGTTTCGGAACTTCTCTTTCCAAAGAAACTTCCTACGACTGATCCTAAAAGATCAGCAAGTAATGAGATGTCATCTTGTGTTTCGGAACTTCTCTTTCCAAAGAAACTTCCTACGACTGATCCTAAAAGATCAGCAAGTAATGAGATGTCATCTTGTGTTTCGGAACTTCTCTTTCCAAAGAAACTTCCTACGAGTGATCCTAAAATGTCAGCCAGTAATGATATGTCATCTTGTGTTTCGGAACTTCTCTTTCCAAAGAAACTTCCTACGACTGATCCTAAAATGTCAGCCAGTAATGAGATGTCACCTTCCTGTTCCAAGTCGCGTTCATGAGCTTGCCCAAGAACCGAACCCAGAATGTCAGCCACGATCACCAAATCACTTTCCTGGAGACCTTTCTTCCCGACTCCTCCAGATAAAATTCCAACAGCATCGTTGATCAGGTTTCCGATCGCGTCACTCTAAGAGAGAAAAAATGAATATATTAATTCACTTATTTCTAACACCTGTTATGCTTGAAATGTTTTTGTATATTAACGATACTCGAATAAATTTTCTAAACTAAGTTTCCCCAATGAAACACAACAGCAAATAGTGCTGAGGTTAAGAATATGGATACTTTTACACCTTTATTCTCTATCCTAACTTGAGTATATCATATTGCTTAAGAATCTTTTATATTGTAAGATATGATTACATTGAAGCACAGTGTAATGTAAGCATGTTACATCTCTAGCTTTTGAGTTATTATTAAAATTTAAGCACTGTGTAATAGAATCATGACAGGAAAATCATTTGTACGTTAATATTAAAATGTAAACAGTGTAAAGTATTCAGGTTAATTATCTAGTTTTTGAGTCAAATAATAATGTAAGCGGAGTGTAATGTAATCAATAAAGTTATTATCGAAATGTAAACACAGAGTAATGTAATCACTTCAGGCCATTATTTGTTTAGCTATTATCAAAATGTAAGCACTGTGTAGTCAGGTTAACTCTCTAGTTCTTTATTTTTTTTTTTAAACTGTAACAGTGCTAATGTAATCATGTAATCTCTCTAGCGTGGTACTACCATACGAACGCAGCACCATGTTACCTGCGCAGGAACCGGTCCAGCCACAGAGGCGCTCACGAAGAGCAAGGTCAGTGCCAGGGGTGCCAACATGATCGAAGGTCAAGGTCAACTGAAATATTTAAGATGGACATATCAATGTCAAAGATACCAATGGACGTGTCTGCTACTGTACGCTTTGTTAAGATAGTTTAGCTTTGTTTTGAAAACGTTCTTGTCTTCCGTTGGATCCTGTGTGTATTCAAAGTTTCTTCCAGGCATCTCTTCGGGGCCCCCAAACATTTTTTACCCCCCCCCCCCCCCGAACGAAATGAAATGTATTTAATTTATATAGAAAATATATACTTTTAACAGTGTCCGCCCCCCCCCCCCCCCTCCCCCCGAAGAAAGTCTACCGCCCCCCCCCCCCCCGAAAATTTCAAGTGCACCCCGGAGAAAAAAGTCTGGAAGAAACACTGTGTGTATTGCCTGGTTTGTGTAAATAGGGTCTCGGTGTGGGTTCCAGTAATTTGGGCTCAAGCCTTGCCCAAACTCGATTAACAACCACCTGCTAACCTAATTCATTAATGAAGTTTAATTAAGCGAGAAAACAAACAGTAACGTAACATAAGACTTACCCTTATCAAAACAGTCAGACGGAAACACAGTCTAAAACATTGAACGTCCTTTTTATCTAAGACATTTAAAAGATTTGCGTTTAAATGTAGTTGTTGTTAGATAAGAGACATGCAACTACATTGGTGTAGAGTACTTGTCCTGATTTTAGGTTAGGTTGTTGATTATATGGAAGTTTTTTTTTTAAATCAACTTATGTTATAATAAACTTAAGTTTCGTTAACCTTCGAAATATAACAATAAAAAGTAGATGTACTTTTCGTAATTACTACAAAATTACGATTGGACTATGGTGTCTTGCAAAATGTTCTATGGAAATTGAATAAATTTATTTCTTATGGGTTGTGTGTATGCAGTGCAAATTTGTTTTTCAAAAGTTTGCGACGTTTTTAAAGACGGGTTGACTGAGATTAGCCATTTAACCAGTTCACAGGTTAAGATTAAACGTTTAGTTTTATTCTAAGAAAAAAATATTTTTTATTCAATTAAAATAACAGTCAATAAAACATGTCTCTCCACTGATTTAGGGTTTGGTAATCATTTGGTAATCATTTGGTAATCATTTGGTAATCATTTGGTAATCATTTGGTAATCATTTCTTTATAACAAACATCCATTGACCAACAGAGCCTGTTTAATAGACAAGAGAATGACATAAGGTTTTTTAAAGTGACTCATTAATTAAATTATAATAAAATCGTGACCTCAGTTGCCAGAGTTTCCTGTTGCGCTGTTATGTGGGAGATAAGGAGGATCGAAATTTTCAATGTCTGTCATTATTTTTACTTTCTCGTATATACGTAGTATAGAGAAAGTCTTGTAATCGTGCAAAAAAAATTGAGATTTTTTCAAATCTCGACGTTTTAGGGCTCCCTGAGTCGAAAAAAAATTGTTTTGCAATCTTGTTCGTATGTCTGTGTGTGTATGTGTGTCTATGTGTGTGTAAACACGATAACTTGAGTACAGTTACAGCTAGGTTGATGAAATTTCATATATAAGTATTAGATCAAAATCGTAGATCCGTAACAACTTTTGAGCGATTTCCGATAACCGGAAGTGGTACTTTTTCTACTTTGAATTTTTTAAAATCCTATAACTTGAGTACTATTTCAGATAGATAAATGAAATTGCACATGTAAATAAAAGATCTAATTCAAATTTTGAGTAATTTCCGTTGAACGGTAGTAGTAATTTACGCTATTTCCGATTTCTGAAAAAAATGCATATACATTTATAAAGTACTAATAATATTGCGCACTATTATGCACATTTTGTTTTGGCGTTCGTTTGGTGCGCAATTCTTTTTTCTTTGAGATTCTATTCTATTTTTAAAAAGTTTAAGTAATTAAAAATCATGTCTATATTCCGAGTTGCCATCCCACGTAGTGTTATATAAGAATATTCGAGAAAGTTTAGGGGAGAATAATCCCGGTTTATTTTATGTAAGAATATTCGAGAAAGTTTAGGGGAGATCACTCCCGGTTTATTTAAACTTATTTTTAAGCGAACGCGCGAAGCGAAAGAAGTAATTTCCCTTCCCTCTTATACTGTAAATTCAAAAATACTCAGCAAAATTACTTCGGTTTGTGTCAGGTAAAATTATTAATCTAACAGCCCTGGATCTTATCTTTGAAGCGAGTCTTATCAGTGAGGTTTTTTATGGTAACTGAAACCTTTACATTATTAGTTTTTTTTTCAAATATTCTTTTAGATGCGATCACGCTTATGCTGTTTAAACCCTTTATCTGTAAAAGAAAAGAGCAAAATTTATTTTCTCTTGGTTGTTTCCCTTTATTTATACCGCACGCAAAAGATTTACACTGTTTAAATTTCTAAATTTGTGTTGTCTTGGATGAGTTAAACATTTATTTTTAACCTAAGCAACAGCTGAAAAATTGTAAATGTATTTTCCTATCGATTTCTAGCAATGATTACGATAAATTAGGTGGTATGCTTTGGGCTAGGGAATACATGTGTATCATATTTTATTTTAAAAATAAGCCGTTCTTTTTATTTCTTATTGAATATGTAAGTAGCTAAGTGGATAAATTGATTTAGGCTTAATATAGACACGAATAAAACAACAATGTCTATCCGTGATTATTTCCCCTATACTTGAAAATCGGCAACATGATACACGGGATCCTATGGTAAGAACGCTGGTAGAACGCCCCATTGTGAGGTTCTGTAAATTAACATAGGTCGTCCGGTGCAAATAAATTATTTCTACTGTAATGGTTTGTGAAGTTCTCATTATTTTTGGTCGTATAACATAATCCTACGTGTAGTAGCGTGGTGAGGGTTAGGGGAGGAGGGACGAATTTTTTTTACACTAACTCATTCGTTCGCGTATGATTAGCTCATACGACGCAATTATAACCCACCCATCCACCCCCCTCCCAGAACACTCTCTATTTCAGTTATACGGTCATTACCTGCTCATACTATGCTCATTAGCCAGACAGGGTTAAAAATCGCGCTTTTCTATCATTTTTTCGACGCGGCGAGAATCACACTATTTATATTCTTTACTGTATCTCTTCATGCTCAAATAGTGGGGAGGGGGAGGGGGGCGACTCTTAAAGGACGCGGTGTCGTACTGTATGGTCAAAAAACTATATATATATACATATATAGGGGCTTATATATATATATATATATATATATATATATATATATATATATATATATATATATATATATATATATATATATATATATATATGCAAATTAATACTTTCACACAATTTCCATATAAAACTAGTGTATTTTTTGTTTCCTTTCCTCAATTTTTGATTTCCCTGTCAGACCCATACGCCAGTGAAAGCCTGTTGGCTCATTATGCTAATAAGACCTTTCTCTTTGTGTGACCGTTGACCAGCTGGCTAGAGGGGAGGGAGGAGGGGGGCAGAAGAGTGGCACACGTGTGTGTTTATGTACACCACAATTACCCCTCATTACTAGCATTAGCTGCTGAATATTCCACCCGATAATGCTGCAGTAAGCTAAGAGTGGCAGAACGAGAAAGAACATTGACTTCTTTTTTTTACAATAACGGAAAAAAAAAACACGCAACCACGAAGACAGCGGAAGTATACATGTACTCGTTTATTTGTCGTCTGGTAATATCAAGGCATGCGTTGACAGTGCGCGCGCAGCATTGATTAGCGCGAGCAGGGATTCACGTGCAGTGTATTGACCGTGACGTTTATGTTGTTGGATGCGCGTTGATTTGTGTGCATCCGGATGAACAACCTGTTGAGGTTTTCATTGTTCTTACAGTGAGTAGGGTAAGTTATTTTTAGTGGTATTTTAGTGGGGTTTGTTGTCCTAAGAAATGTGCCTGGATGTTGTCTAAGAAAGTCGTCTGTATGTGGACCTAAAAATGTGTCTTTATGTTGACTAAAATGTGTCTGTATGTTCACCTAAGAAATTTGTTAGTATATTGTCCTAAGAAAATGGTCCCTATGTTGACCTAAGAAAGTTGCCTCTATTTTATCCAAAGAAAGTTGTTTGTGTTATCCTAAGAAGTTCGCCTCTCTCCTGTATCTTGTCTTGAGACCGTTGCCGACGTGTTTTTGTAAGAATGTTATTGTTGTATTAAATGTATTGTTATATTGAATGCATTGTTCTGTGTACAGTGAACATGTCACTGTTGTCTCTCTCTAGATGGAGAAACTGACAACGTTCGAGATCTCTTTGTTCCGTCCCTTACATGTATACCACGGGGGAGAAACCGTGGAAGGGGAAGTCACCATTGAGTTAAGCAAGGCTATAGAAATTAAAGGTGGGTTTTGTTGCTGTGCTCTAAATTGTAAGGCAACATGTGTACGGTACGTGATATTAAATAAACAAAATGTGTATTATATCAATTAGAATTTTCGCTACACTATAGGATTAGTATATCATTATTTTATATTATTTGGTCAATGAAACACACACCGTTTGTCTAGATTGTGAGTTATTTTTTAGTTTTGACGTTAAATTATAACCATAACCGAATATATTAAACAGGTTAAAATACAAATGTTTGGTTTATCTTATTTTGAATCTTAGGCATCAAGGTCACCTATAAAGGTGAGGCTACAGTTCACTGGTCAGAGAAAGTGACCACAGGCGAAGAAAGGACACTAAAGGACAGCGAGCATTCCAACAGCGAAAAGTATTTTGACGAGCAAGTCAACCTCTTAGGTAAATCTTTCGCCAGCTCCCATAACTCTTGCCTGATGGTAAACTAACTAATATAATGCTTCGTCCTATTGTTTGATGTGTGTGTTAGTTTTGTTTGTAGTAAGTCGCTGTGATTTTGAAATTGGTGTTGTTATTTTGTAAACACTATATCACTGTGGCCATAGATCCTTGATTCATAACTTTCCTTGAAACATATTGAATGAATCTTTTCGTTATCAATTTTTAAAAAGACACAAATTTCAAGCAAAATCTCCGCAACCTTGTGTCTATGACAATGCAAACCTATCAGTTACGCTGGTAAAATCAGTGCCAAGTTAAGCACGCACGCACGCACACACACACAAACACACACACACACACCAACGCACATACACTTACCCACTAACACACACACACACTTACACACATACACACACACCAATGAGTTTGCGATGACATCGGATTGGCATCAATAAATGCATGTAGGTCAACGCAGAGAAGTAGAGTGGGGGTCCAGATGGAGGAATGACACAACATGACATTTGTAATGACGTTTCCGAACAAATTCTTCTACATTATTGATGTTGATTGATTTACACCCAAATTTTAGAGGATAAATGATGTGTGCTTCTATCTTATTAGCCAAATTAATAATTGCATGTCGGATGATATTACTTGCATGTATAGGGTGAGATAGAGGACGTGTTATATAAAACAAATGGTAACAAATCTTGGTGACTCTGTTTTAGAAAGTCTTAAACAGTATCTAAAGGCGAATTCGAATTAGAGAAAATCATCTGGGCTAGGCTATATATATATATATATATATATATATATATATATATATATATATATATATATATATATATGCGCTTTAGCACCTCCCCTCTAAAACAAGGACATCAATCTTCTCATAAATGGTTCAGAAAAGATTAGGCAAGAAAAAAAAAAGCATGCATATGAAACGACATGTTCAAAAGAATACGAAAAGTACGCATCATGTTCGTTAAGTTCGTGTGGTCTCTACAAGCTATCATGCAATGACGTTTGATGAATAGTCGCACACTCATACAGAGCAGCATTGTTGACATTTAAATGAACGTAAAGTTAAGACATTGACCTGTCATTTGACCTTTCAGCTGACCAGAAGAGCAGCCACGCCTACAAGCTTGAGGCCGGCAGACACACCTACCCCCTGTTCTACCAGCTGCCCGACAGGCTACCCTCCTCCTTCGAAGACCCGTTCGGCAGCGTCAGGTATATCGTCTGCTGCGTCATAGAACGGCCGTGGAAGGATTCCTTCAAGGCCTGGCACCCCTTCACCGTCATCAACAATTTGGATTTGAACGCGAGACCCAACTGTATGGTGAGGAAACCATGGTGGCGTTTTACTATTTCAATTTGTGTTATTGTTTCCAAAGTAAAATATAAATATTAAATATGCTGAGGTGATTTTTACTTTACGAAACTAAAACTACGTTTGCTGAGATGTAGGTAAACGTTCAAGGTAAAGATTTCAGTCAAAAACGTTTTTTAACAAAAGTAAAAGTTAGACTTGTAAAACGCATCAATGGCAGAAACAAATAGTTTTAGATGTGAATAAAGGTCAATTTCATTCCACAAAGTACTGTCCTATCAAAAATATTAATAATAAAATAAATGTTAATAATGCGTCAACGATTAAAATCCACAAGTTAATACAGGAAGTTTTCCAAATGTTTTTCTAATTTTCTTTTATTAAAATGGTTATTAAAACATTACCCAAGCTACAAGTCGTGAGAGTTAACTAAATCTGTGTACACATACATAACTAATTATCACACTTTCGGATCAAATATCAGTGACAAAAATCGCAAAACATGTTATACTGTTGAGTATGTTGTGTGTAGGAGTGCTGGTTCCTTAAAATAAGCTCGACCTGAATCACGCGGTTACTTCCCTTTGCTCTAATATAAAAAAAAACATCCAGTACAGTTGTTGCGATTTGGTTGTTAATCTTTACAAACAATGTCCAAATAATCTTCAAACAATTTTCTGTTGTTTTAAACACTTATTTTACTTGGATATTTTTATTTTATTTTATGAAAATCGTATGGTCAGGTTAAGAAAACCTAAGAAATCATAAAGAACCTAAGAAATCATGAATTTTAAATAGGAAAATAACATGAATATACTTAGGCAAATATGCAAATCATTTTGAAAAGATATTAAACAATGTTTAAAGTTAGATTTATATACGCTGTTTATGTAACTTCATCACTTACAATTGTGTTTATTTAATCAGAAAACGAATGACCAAAAACATCTCCTGGAAATTGTGTTTTTCATAAACATTGTAAAGAAAATTGTATATTCCAAAGGTGTTGGTGACAATAGACAATACATAGATCTATATCTACAAAAAGAAAAATGTTTGTCAATTTTATTCAGCAACCCCAGCAGGCGACCAAGTGGAAGCAACTGTGTTGTCTCTGCTGCAAGTCTGGAAGTATCGAGGCAACTCTGCACGTCGACAGGCAGGGTTACGTCCCTGGCGAGGCCATAAAGCTACACGCCCACATTATAAACGGCTCGAATAGGAAAATTAGGAAATCGACGATTGAACTGATCATGGCAAGTAACTGAGTGACAATTTAAATTTTTAATTTAATATTGCAGAACAAACTTTTGAACAAATGTTGTAGCCTAAAACGTAACAATTCCGAGCCATATAATTGGTTTTAAAGCACTTATGTAAGCCTATCTAAACATTGTTTTAAACCACTTAGGCTATATTTGTAGATCTATTCGGGCACCGTGTAAGAGTGTTAGAAGATATTGTAATAACGGTAATGTCGTCTAGCAAGTGGCAAATATATGTCAAAGTGCGATTTCGGTCTTCAAAATTACATTGTTACTTTTAAATCAATTTTTTTCTCATTTATATATTTTTTTTAAATTGAACAGCAAATGTGTGCATAAGTAGCTAGAAACACATAAAATGCCCCATTTTTATTGCATCTCCAAATATTTAAAAACGATGTGTTTATTTATGTAAATGTGTTGTAAATTTCTTATATTCCTGTCTTCAGAAAAAAACTTTCCAGACCCGCACCTCGACCAAAACTGAGCACACCCGTGTGGCACACAGCACCCACACCAGCATAGAGAAACACAGCGAGGACATTTGGAAAGATGAGGCTCTGACCATCCCTCCACTACCCCCATCCTTCCTTACTGAATGCTCCATCATAGATGTCAATTACGTTTTACAGGTGATGCTGGATTGTCATGATTGCCATCAATGACGTTATTGTTTATTTTTGTGATGAAACACTGCAATCTGTTTTAACAATGCTTAATGCAGAGACGTAGCGAAGGGGGGGGGGGGGGGGTGCGGACCGCACCGGGTGACACCATTTTGGGGGTGACACCAAGGCGAAAAATAGCAAAATATATAGAGAAAAAAGATAATTCCACTTAATGGATTAACTCGAGTGTTAAATAGTCTTTTAAGAGTTGCAAATCGAAAGTTTGAGCGGGATGCAAATCGAAAATTGAAACTTTGTCCCCGGGAAGGGTCGCTACGCCTCTGGGGGGTGACACCATTAAGTGCCGCACCTGGTGACACCAGACCTCGCTACGCCACTGGCTTAATGATATTAATTTGATTGAAATTACATTCGGATGCAACACCCACATAAATAGTGAAAATATTTATCATTTTCTTCATTTCATTTATGGAACACTCTTTGTAGGTATTTTAGAATAAATTTACTTTCGTAGGCCTACTAGAAGAATTATTTAACTCTTTAGATTAAGATTTAGGTTTAAGCATCTTATCATTTTTATCAATAACTTAATCATGATTTTTTATATATTCACTAACACATTGAAATTTGTATCAAATGGTAATGGAAAAGTAATATAGGTTCATTTAAGTTTTAATTAGATCTTAAAACTTATATTATAAAATAGTCTTTTTCCTACCACCCAGGACCATAATTATATTAACATTATCCGAAAACTATAAAACTGAATTAAACAATTACTATTAATTGATAATCTAAACTGTTTTGAACTGAATTTTTCTCTGATATTTTTGTGTTTGTAGTTGAGCATTGAACCCTCAGGACTGGCCACAAAACTCACTATACCCCTAGAGATTATCATCGGCAGTGTTCCACTGACATACACCATGCAAGATAGTACAGACGCGCCTTCATCAGCCTGTACCAACCAAATAGCAGAACCTACAGAGGTTGATCTAGCATTGCTGGCTGATGACCAAAGCAGATCTGTTAAACCTGGTATGTGCTGTAGTTATAAAACGTGTTCAAACATGAAGCGTTTTACGTCTTTGGTTAAATAAGTTTCACTGGAATAAAAACAAAAGAGATAACAAATAAAATCTTAGATTTTTTATTCCTGTCAAAACCCTTATAACGATTATATATATATATATATATATATATATATATATATATATATATATATATATATATATATATATATATATATATATATATATATATATATATATATATATATATATATATATATATATATATATATATATATATATATATATATATATATATATATATATATGTGTGTGTGTGTGTGTGTGTGTGTGTATGTATATATATATATAAACAGTGACTAAGTAGTCTAAAAATACAATGAATATATGTACATAAACAGCAGGGAATGCAATCTACAAATGTAACTTATACATAGTAAATGCTCTTTTTTATAGATGCACTTCTTTATCGTGAGAGTACTTATGGTCCTGTCGCCATCTGTGATCTCAGTAACAACCACAACAGAGGGCAAAAGCAATACAGACCCATGTATCCTTATTATAGCCTGGACAAAACAGCAATACAGCCCCATGTATCCTTATTATAGCCTGGACAAAACAGCAATACAGACACATGTAGCTATAGTGTAACATAGATAAAACAACAGCAATATAGACCAGTGTGCCATACTTATAGCAAGAACAGAACAGCAATACAGTCCCATGTATTCTAATTAAAGCAAAAATAAAGCAGCAATACAGACCCATGTACCCTTATTATAGCCTGGACAAAACAGCAATACAGACCCATGTATCCTTATTATAGCCTGGATAAAACAGCAATACAGACACATGTATCCTTATTATAGCCTGGACAAAACAGCAATACAGACACATGTATCCTTATTATAGCCTGGATAAAACAGCAATACAGACACATGTATCCTTATTATAGCCTGGACAAAACAGCAATACAGACACATGTATCCTTATTATAGCCTGGATAAAACAGCAATACAGACACATGTATCCTTATTATAGCCTGGACAAAACAGCAACACAGACCCATGTATCCTTATTATGGCCTGGACAAAACAGCAATACAGCCCCATGTATCCTTATTATAGCCTGGACAAAACAGCAATACAGACCCATGTATCCTTATTATAGCCTGGACAAAACAGCAATACAGACAAATGTACCTATAGTGTAACGTGGACAAAATTGCAGTAATATAGACCAGTGTACCATACTTATAGCAAGAGCAGAACTGTAATACAGCCCCATGTATTCTAATAAAAGCAGGAATAAAACAGCAATACAGACCCATGTATCATAATTATAACAAGTACAAAACAGCAATACTGACCTATTTATCTATAGTACAACAGACAAAACAGCAATAGACAAAACAGCAATGTTGACCAGATTACCCGAATTAAAGAAAGGACCAAGCAGTCAAAGACTGACAAAACCGCAGCAATGCAAATCTATGTGCCAAAATTATATCAATAAAAATACCCAGCTACTCATATTAATACATGGTTGAAGGCTAAAAAACTAACTGAAAAATGTACATAATGAAAGAATTAACTTGATTAACGGTTATTGATGTCTGTTATATTTGTACCTTACTGGTCTAAAAAATTGGTTGTAATTATAAATAACATGCATGTTTAATAGTAAGCTTATATAATAAAGTAGTGTGTGAGTTAAAGCTAAAAGCTTTAATGCCAGAATTACTTAGGATTTTGCTAACTTTTTTTAACAGAACTCTTTTCTTTAATTAATTTTGTTCATAATGCTGTAATTTAATAATATTTTTTAATTGCCAGAATTGCCAAGTTCTTTTTGTTTGCTTTTTCTTTTTTCCGCCTCAGACATATAATTTACAGTGTCAGTTTGCCTTGCATGTTCGCTTTAATATTACAGTTTTTATCACGGGCTTGTGATGACTGATAAAGATTTACAATAGTAATATTTCTTTCTTACTTGTAGCCTATTTTCATTCATTTAAGATGGTTTACTTATACATAGATCTAATACAAAACGTCTAATTACAATTTTTTTTTAAATCCCTCAAAATGCAAATGTGTATTTAAATGATTATTCAATGGATTTCTTTATGATAATATGTCGTGTATATGTTACCCTAACATTTGGTGGAGCAGCTAATGACTTCTCTTACATATGTTAAATACCAAAGCTTTTTCAAAGGAAGCAAGTTTGTTTTATTTTTTATTGCATTTAAAAACATTATTCAGAAGGTTTTCATTTGTGCATTATTTTCCATTTAGTGATAATTCGTTAAAAATGAAATGGCCACTACACAATGTACGACTAAAACTATTTGCACTGAGAACCGACTAGAAGCTTGAGATCTCTAAAATGCAGTTATCTGCGCCTTCTTAGAAAAAAATCACGCAACCATGAAAAAACAGACAACTGTTGACGGCCAGTGATTCAAGCGATCGCTAGTATTTAATCTTGTTATCTCCTCTTTTATTAGTAAATTTAGTATTTTATAAATTAAATTTTTAAGACTAATTCAAATTGCTAATAAGATCATAAATACATTTTCTTGCAGGATTATCAGAGTTTAATGTTACTGGAAATTAAGGACAAAATGACTGCATTAGAAATGGGTTTAAATTAAATTACAAGATTTGCAGGGACCCATATAAAAAAAAAAAAAAAAAAAACAGATGATGTAAACTTACTTAAAGCTTTTAATAATAAAAAGAGATTATTGTTGTAAACGTTGCCCTCATAGACAATCATTGTATATAGTTTTTAGTGTAACTTTTTTCATATTTATAAACATATTTTTCCACTTCAATACAAAAATGTGAATATATATCGTGTAAGCAATTGGTATTACGTAACTGCTTTGTAATTTCGAATAAAGATCATGGTAAATGTCATAATTTCATTACATTTTTATCGTTGAAACAAATTGATTTAGTTGACAGATACATTTAAGAAAACGTTCACTTCGTCAATATTTATCTGCATAGTTTTTAAAGTAAAATGTTATAATTTTATAATTAGCTTGTATATTTTTCATAATTCTTTCAAAATTTTTCTTAATGAATTTTCTAAATTGTATAATGCTTTGTAAAATGAATATTGTTTTTGATTTAAACTCCATAATGAATAAAATCTAGAATATTTAGATTTCCTTAAAAATGCTTCATAATTTTTGTGTCAGAAATTCTATTAAAACACATTTTTTATTTATTATTATAGTAATTTTACAATAAATTTTGTGATTCTCAAGTCATCAACTATAACTTATCTAATACTCAAAGCACCAAACTGTAAAAATGCTACTGTGTTTTTATTAAAATGTATTTTATTTTATTTGTATTGATAATATTGTGTAACTGTGTATGTTTTTCTGTATGTTCATAAAGACTGATATAACATCTCTAACACATAAACAGTGTGGTGTTATTGGTAGCTTTTAATTTATCAGAAGAAACATTTCTATTCACAAAATTTAATATTTTTTATTTTGCCTTGCCACCAAGTACTTTTCTTCTTGTTGGCATCAATCAAACGTTATTAATCATTATAATTTTTAAAAAAAATGTTCAAATATTTACTTTGACACTTAATAATGTTCATATTTACTCTATATTGTGACAATAATGTAATCACATAATAAAACTTTTTATTTTATTACAATCATTGTTTTAAAACAGAAATGATCTGTCATGTTTAGCAATATTATAATAAAAACTGGTTATAAAAACAATTAGATACCTCTTTTGTTAACATTTTGAAATGACATCTTAAACATATTTTTATAAAGCATAAGGCTTGAAATACTACAGAATTGCAGGGAAATAACTCAGGAATGGTAATAACATTTTAATTTCACAGTTTTCTTTCCTAGCAAGCTATTTTGCACTACATTCACTAAATTTTAAGAAATACAAAGTTATTAAACCCTTTCTTTTTCTACATAGTCCTAAAATTAATATTCATTACAGCACTTTGCTATCATACCTACAAATTGTTTCAACCTTTTACCTATAGATGGATTAACCCTGTATTACATACTGTTGCCATAGGGCAGCATGACATTGTGAACACAAAAATGTCTTTGAATTTATAGATACACATTAATTGTTGTTATTGTTGTGTTGTATCCCTTTAGTATTATCTACCTTAAATAAATACGAACTCTTACAGTAATAGATATTTTTTAACAATGTTATAAGTATTATAATTATAAAAATGACTTAACGTAGTTCTTCAAGCATTATAATCTTTGCAATAGTTACCCTTATTATGAAAAGAAAACTAACAACCTTGAGCCAGTTAGTTGGTGTGATTTATTAATACTTGGTGCCTTAAAGCCTTGGGTGTAGCCACTAAAGTCGATTAATACTAAATCTACTGGGTTTCAGGAATTGAAACCATTGAAATTGTAGCCATTTCGTCTGTGACGAATAACAAGCAGGTGCAACATAGGGATCTGAAACTGATAGTCACGTTATAAAACGCTTCCCCTTGTGGTGCTGCTTAATATTTTAATCGGCGTCGAAAAAGTTCGCTCAGATTGACTCTGAAGTTTTTGTTCATGACGATGTAGACGACGAAATCGCTGGAGCAGTTGATGCAGCCGATGATGTTGCAAATCTGATTGACTATCAGAGCCGTGTTGGTCGGTGGTTTGTACGCCAGTGTGTACCACGAGTACTCCGGCTTGAACAGGGCAATGGACGCGTACGCTGAGGTGATGACGTAGAGGGAACAAACCGCAAGGAGTATCTTTGTCGTCTTTTGGCTAAAGCTGGAGTTAGCGCTTAAAGCTTTGCGTTTAATGGAAGAGATTTTGAGCTTGATGGATATAATGATACAGCCAAGAGCAGTAAAAAGGGGCGGTATTACCATACTGGTGTATCCAAACAACGTTTCCACAGCAACAACAGCTTTAAGGTTTCCGGAAATCATGGCTGAATTTTCGAAACGTCCGATAGATTTGTTTAAATGTGCGTCCCAGATGTATTCGATGTCGAGCCAGAAGCTGGTGTAGACGAAAATGCTGCTCCAGTAAAGTATGACCGTCCCTAGTACCAGCCACGTTCTTTCTGGTGTGACTATACGATGACAGGACAGAGGAAAAAATATAACAATCAACCTCTCTATCGTGATCAACATCGGCACTGATAGAGCCATCAAACCAAAGGAGTAATCCAAGAAGGTGAATACAGAGAAGAAGATAAACAAGAGATAAGTATCGTACTCAGAAAACCCATCGTAGCTTAGGTGTCCAGTTGCGATATATAGTACTTTAGGTATACTGTTGTAGGCGATGAGGTACACTGTATTACAAAACGCTAGACTGATGAGGAGAATGTTAGATGACTTGTGGATGCCGTTTTTAACCAGGATGATTATACTTAAAGAGTTTCCAATGACGCCAAAGAAAGCGATGACCGGAGTAATAATGTACATTAGTAACTTCATAACAATATCAGTTATTTCATCGCTTATTATATCGCCATCAGTTTTTTCTGCGATCATTGTTGTCATGCTTTCGATTTCTTCCATTTTTCTAAGACAAATAGAACACACCCGTCAAATCATCTAGTTGTCACACTTCATGTAATTATTTTCACCTAAACTTTCGATAAAATAAACAATTTCCCCTCTCTTAAAAAAAATGACATTGTTGTTTTTAAAACTAATTTAGAATTTATCGTACAAATTTAGATATAAATTGTTTTTTTAAATACCGTAAACCATTTCAAAATTATAAATCGGATTTCTTCGTTGTTTACTGTTTGAGAAGCTTCGCTTGTATGTAGCTTAGTTTTGAAAGCAAATAGATGTAGATCTATTGCTACTCAAAATGCTACATACTATGCGTATTGCAGTTTTTATCATTATGTTTGTGCTTAGCAGGCTGTAAGGTAGTCCTCGATATTGTATGCGATTCCCCATTAACAAAATAGTTTCAGCTAACTTTATCCCAACAAATAACATCCTGGGTCTTAAAGCTTCTCCACACTTCAACACCATACCTCGCCGTTTAAACTCTTTCTGTAACAACCCATAATGTATTTACTTCTACACAAAACATTTAAATCTAACCCTTGCCTAAGATGTTGTAGATTTAGTTTTACTTTATATGACCATCTAATGGAAATTTTAGACTTCATCACACTTAGACGGGCCTCTATGATAGTTTGTTTTAATACCATTAAACCCGGAAAAGGGTGTTCTGACTACTATCGATCGTAAATCCATATATGTCCATCTTTTATCACTCAGAGAACTCACGAGTTATAGCTATAAGCCCTGGAACCCATGAAGGAAATTATTCGACTTTATGGGGATATGCTCAATTTTTTATTTTTTTACAATGTAATTTAGCTAAAGCATTTAAAAAACGTTTACCATGTTTGGCACTTAAACGTAAATACGAAACAGAACAACGAAGTTTAAAAACAATTTCTGTTGTCATGGAAAACTGAATAAAAACATCCGCTATTTTGAATTGTTCGGCACTTAAAAAACGCTAAGGTTTTTTTTTTATTTACGTATTTAAAACAATCAAATTAACACTGCTTATGTTTCAGTACATGTTAGAGCAGTGGTTCCCAACCAATTTCGAGTGGCGACCCCCTTTTATAAAAATTAAGTGACCGCGACCCCCATAGAATTAAAAAGCCGAAATTAGTATGGAAATTAATAAGCACTAAAATAAGAGTTTCTAGTAGACTTTCAATATGAACTACTCTTGATAACTGTTTTAATACCATGAGTAAAATTGCCTACTATTCACTAAACATTCGCGGTTAATTTTTTTTAAAGTATTTTTTGTTAACGCCAACCTATGTAATTATCATTATCTTAATTGTGTTTTTAATCAAAAAATAGTGTTCAAAATAAAATTATATTCTCGAAAAGTCAATCAATTTTACGTTTGGATATAAATGGTTAATACACACCAAAATTGTGTCTGAAGTTTTTCATCTTACTCGGAATCAATCATTCTGCAAATCAAAGAATTCATCTTGTAATTCATCGGGAATGCTGGCAACTCAAGGGAAGAAGAGAATGGATAATGCGTCAATGCAGATTCTTTTTTTTTTCAGCTCAGAGAAATAGCGCTGCAGTTCGTTTTCAATAGATTCAAGATGCCCAGAAATTTCTTCTTTCAAAATTTTAATTATCCTACAATTAGATTCATCTGCCACACTGCGGAGTTTCTCAAATTTACAATATTTCCCAGATTTATTTTCTTCGCCGAATTTACAGCTTTGCCAAAAATGCCCCGAGATTATCATGGAAAGGGATAATATTCGTTCATTTTCCCTGAAGCTTCGGCTTATGCTTATGTTATTGTTCGAACACATCTGCTAGGTATGATACTCTCTCCAACCACTCTATATCGTTTTAAGTATACCAAAATGTCTTGTTTCCTTTGCATTTCCAAGAACAATTTGATTTCAGATTTCAATTCAAAAACACGATTCACAACAATTCGTTTGACAGCCAGCGCACTGTAGTGTAGAAGAGCAGAACCTCGTGATCTTTATTCAGGTCTTTGCTCAGTTCTTTGAAGGCTCCAGATTTTATATAATTTACGACTTATACTAGCAATGGAGTCTTGGTGGCGATTGGTGAGGGCAGTGGTTAGGGAGCTAAATCTTTTCTGCTTTCTGAAAGCCCGATTTTGACCTAAACATAGATGGTGCACCATCCGCACAAACCCTCACAGCCGTTTTAACCCATTTTAATAATCCAATTTTAAAAAAAAACGTTTTTATTTTCTCCATGCTATCTTCACAAAAGAGCAACTCTTCTTTGCTATCATCTGCATGAATATAGACAAAGACCAGCAACTGCGAACACGAACTCTCGTCTTTTGATTTATCAACTTGAAAAGCAAACAATGGTGAAAGCTTAATTTCAATAAAAATGTGTTATTTAACATCTACGGACATGTAAGAATTAACTTCACCATCTTCAACATGCAGCGTTTTATGAGATGTTCTCCTATTGTGTTTTTATTTTGCTTGGCATTTTCTGTGGCGACTTCATGTGATGTTTGCACTAATGCTGTGTTTCCTTGGTGAAAACTTCCTGTTCGATCAAGTCTCTTACGTTTGCAACTAGCTTCATACCGACGAAAGAACTGCATATCGTTTTTGGTGTGTTTCGAATGACTCGTGTCAAATGACGTTTTAGTTTTGAAGATTTCATAAATTCGCTTTGCTTCTTCCAGTGATGTTAGTAAAGCCGAATTTCAAAAATTCTTCTAAATATTTATGTTTTGTTTCAAATTACTAAGTTTTAGTATACCAGTTGGCGACCCCCCAGAAAGCCCCCAGAAAGCCCTTCGCGACCCCCAGGGGGGTCGCGACCCCCAGGTTGGGAACCCGTGTGTTAGAGCTTTTGTCTCGACAACTTTTTGATAGAGCTATAGGTCTGAATTCTAAAAGGTCCGAAATATTGCACTATATTTATTACGCGAAAATTCGAAGAAAAATGCATATTTTTAGCGCAATTTCCTTAAAAGAATTGCGATTATTAATTCGTCATTGCTGGATGGATGTGTGTCCGCAGCTTTAAGTCGTATCTCCTACTCAACGAAGCAATATCGAGGACTAGTTCCAAAAGCAAATATGTTAAGCAAGTTCCGAGAATGATTGTGGGCAAAAAAAAAATTCCTGGAATTCCTTCCTGGATTTCCCGGAAAGCCAAAAAACCTCGAAAAAATGCAGTTTTTTTGTCCATATCTCGGCAACCAGACCACTTAGCAACTTGAAATATTTACCAATAGATTCCTGCCATAATTTAGAACAATATTGCCGAAGAAAGTTTTCAAAAATATCCTTTCGTTCGGTCACAAAAAATTAATTAAGGAAATCGCGCTTAAATTGTCACTAGACTTTTTATTAACTTGTTTTACCATAAATAAAACTTTTGTTCTATGAAAGCCATCAAAATTCCCTCGTGACATAAGTTTTTATTATTACATTAAGAATAAATACAGAAAATATGGTGTTAATTGTTTTATAAATAAAGTTAGTAGGTTTTTTAGTGTACTGTTTGACAACCTACAAGCCAACCTACATGTCAACCAAAACCTCAACCTACTCTACAACCTATCCGACAGCCTACTCGCAAACTTATTTGACAACCTACAAGCCAACCTACATGTCAACCAAAACCTCAACCTACTCTACAACCTATCCGACAGCCTACTCGAAAACTTATTTGACAACCTACAAGCCAACCTACATGTCAACCAAAACCTCAACCTACTCTACAACCTATCCGACAGCCTACTCGAAAACTTATTCGACAACCTAGAAGCCAACCTATATGTCACAAAACGGCGAACTGAGAAACATAGTAAAAACTAACTCAACGGTCAGAAAAAAACATAATTTCTGTTTGATTTATAAAGCCAGTTTCCGATTTATCGGAAATTACAATTAACGAATACAAGAGAATTTCAGCTTTTTAATGATGCCAAATACAATATGGTGGAAGATGTCAAACATGTCGTAGCATACGTGTAATAATGGGAAAATATTATTCTTTGTTTTTCATACTTAGGGTCATAAAATACTTTTTTGTTAACATGAATTTTTTTTTTCTCATTTAAGTTCATATTTTCTAAATTAAGAATTGGACAAAGAAGCTACATGTGCAAGAAACCCATTTTGAAGAAAAATCAGAATTTTGGTGATTTTTTTTTCTTGCGCATATCCTTTTAAGCGACTTTCCCATTTACTTTGTATCTGAACCGCGCTTACGTATTACTTATAATCTTAATACGCCTAGTATCAACATATGTATTTCTGAATTAACGTAATCTGATAAATGAATAACGGTTTCTTACTGAGTAAAGCTTTACACTATTTTCAGGCTTCGGATAAAGTGTGACGGCTGATCATGGTATTTTCCTGAAGATTCATCTAGTGTAAAAATAAATTTCTAAAGGATTCGAGTTTCTATTTATCCTGCTGTATTCATTGTAAAACATAAGGTAGATCTGTATGCCCGTTATGTACTGTATTATTATGAATGTAATTTTACATTAGTCATTTTGTGGCTAGTATTAGTAAAATAAATATACCGGATTGTGAATTTATAATCAATGGTAATTTCATTCAAACGAGATTCGGATTTCGTTCCACGATAAGTAAAGGTATCGACCAGGAACAAATTAAAGTAAATGTACAGTGAAATTTAACCCATTTAGTTGTTTGATTTAAAATTGTATAATCAATTTGAAACGCAGCTTTAGGGCTGGAAACAATTTACTGACATAGGCGGTTGGAGAAAATCGTCATCATAACTACAGATAGACCAATGTTATTGAAAACCCAATTATTTGAAACTATCCCCGTCTGAAAAGTCACTAGAACTTATTTTCATTAAATATTTTTAGAATATACAGAACATACCGATGTTTTTAAAATTATATAAGTTGAAATTTTAAATTTTTTAGCTTGGTAATGCACAAATAGTTGCCAAAATATAACTTTAAAAAGACTATTTCTTTAAAAATAAAGATTACGTATAATCGTTTACCGAGTACACAAAATATTATTTTGTTGTCTACCCTGTCTACTTTATTGTAGAATATTCTAGTTGTACTCATTGCTTATATAGTTTGAAGTCATAATACTTTAAACTGTGTTGACTACCGAAAGTTTTTTATTTTCAATAGCGAAATAAGTCTAAACGTACATACGACATGGTATCAGCGGGTTTTTATCAACGTTTCAACGACTTCCGGCTATAATACTTTAAACTATGTTGACTACCGAAAGTTGTTTATGTTCAATAGCGAAATAAGTCTATACGAACATACGACAAGGTATCCGTAGGTTTCTATCATCGTTTGAACGACTTCCGGCTACCGAGCGTAGTACTTTCTTTAAGTGTAAGCAATAACTTCAGTACGATTTCAGTTAAGCAGACGATTTAAGTATAAGATCTTACACTTGGTTTATTTTTAATTTTTTTTAGTGAATTCCGAAATAGGGAAGTGGTGCTAAACTCTATTTCTGGTTTCTATATTACCGATAACTTGAGTGCCATTTCAGTTAGATAGACGACATTTCGTGCACCGGTATAAGACCTTAATCCCTAGTTTTTAGTAATTTTTGGTGAAAAGAAAGTGGTAATTTACGATATTTTCGTTTTCTCAAAAAACCTTAAGAATTTATTTTACTTGATTCCTTTGTCTATCGTCCATCAAGTGCGGAAAAATGCGAGAAAACGTAAGACCACGTATAATGGGCCGTTTGTTTTTTAAAAATATTCTGGTGGGTCAACACTCGGTGGTAATGCATGGGATCGGCAAAGCTCATGGTTAATTATCCGAAAAGTATCGAGTTCAAAACCCAAGGCAGACGATAGTTGCAGACAGCAACTCACCTTCGAAAGACAACTCCAAATTCATAACAAGATGACACGTTATATTTAATTGTGTTGGAGGATTTCCCTTCCAACATTACAGTTAACAATGAAGAAGAGGAAAGAAAGAAGTGTTTTAATTAACTATCATATTACTAATTTTCCGCTCTATTATACTTACATTTATTGCGCTCATTTGGTTTGCTATTCTTTTTAAGAATTTGATAATTTCACACCATATTTTCAAAAAGCACATTCTGTAAAATATTCGCATCAATGTTTTTTCATTAAAAAATAGCGGAATTCGTCACAAACTTCTAAATTTCTATAGCCTGATTGCACTGGAAGTACTGTCCCCCTTACTGTTTTAAAGAATACAAGAAAAAGTTTAAGGGAGATCACTCCCATTTTAGAAGTTCGATTTTTATAAAAGTTCACAATTATTATTTTTACAAAATAAATAAAATGTCAAAAAAATGATAAAGAGTACTAGTTTTAAAAATCCACCCGAATATATACACGATCAACAGGCGCATGTATAGTTGATACGATTCATGACGTATGTGCGTCGTGACGTCAAGGGCTAAACGATATAGAAATTTCAAGATACGTATTTTCTAGCTCTGGCGCACTCTATTATTGTGTCATGCTGTCTCGCTGTCGTATTTGAACGGTCATCAGCCGCGGCCGCTAGTTCTAGTGTCCACACTGATAAAATCTGATCGAAAATCATATGAGTCGGGCGTGTGTCTTGACCTCCGCCGAACCCCTGAGACTGACTCCCCGAACCCCAGGGGTTTGACAGAACCAAGGTTAAAAACTATTGTTCTAGATCTTGATCATAATCTGGGTGATTATACGAGTGCTCTAATGGGCACCAGACTCAAGTTAGAGAATGTGAAGACGGCTGGGCGTAGTTTTGACCACAATACTCCTTCATATGCCGAGGTCACAGAAACAGGTGAAATCTACTTCACTTGCCCCATGATCCGCCAGGTTTCAAAAGGGAACTTTACTTGTACATTATCCGCAATAAAGAGTTGAAGATGTTGTTTTAGCAGTTTTCTTGCTGTTTTCTTGCTTCCCTTTCTCTCGTACTCCGAAATTATGTTCCCTGCTATAGTCCCAGTTATTACTTCCCCTACTCGCGCCCTCCAGATTACGTACCCTGCTTGAGTCCCTTCTTATTATAACTCCTGCTCGTGTTCTATTTGTATTCTCTGTTTGTCCCTCCCCCTTTTCACAATACACAATCGTATATTCTCACTTAAGTGTGGTTTACTGCGAAGTGATCCAAAATACATTTATTGTTGTTCTTTTGCAGATTTAACAGTAAAAGTACCTCGATGTGTTGTGTTTTAATGAGATCAATCATGTTTAAAAATATTTTACTAAAACTGATTAAACAGACATTGCAGTTATTTAAGTTTCTTTTTTTAAACATTTAACCAACAATATTGTATGAATGAGTTTGTAGCTTCAGTGTAAAGCTGCAAAAGTATTTCAAGGAATATACTCTTCGATGGAAATCCTTTTTTTTACTTCTGTATTTCCTAGTAAAACGTTTCTGAAAAATCACAAGATTCACAGAGAAAATGAAATTTATTAAACTTTTCTTTACTGAATACAGACCTTGAAAATGATTGACGTTAATGTACTTTGCTTTTGAAGGCAAGACTTTATTTTATGATTTACCTTATAGTTGGCGAAATCAAATATGTTAATCGTATGTATAAGTTTTAACTGTGTTTTAACATTGTTTTTAAGCATTTAACACATTTTGCAATAATTATCCTTAATATGAAAAAAAATAAAAATAACAGAATTGAGCCCGTTAGTTTGTATAATTTATTTTTTAACTTAATTTTTCCCTACAACAATTCTTTACGTCTTAAACCTTGGGTACAGCCAAACAAGTCGATCACATGGATTTTGTTGGGACGACCATCCTCGTGTAACTATTTCCCCTGGGACAGGTAACAATCAGGTACAACATCGCGACCTGAAACTGATAGTCACGGGATAAAACGGTTCCCCTGTCACGTGGTTCCCGGCTAAAACACGTTTCTTGCTGGATGAGCTGACCTTTTCAACACGACGTTCAAATTGGGTCGACACAGGAAAACACAATGTTGTGTAGTTCACAGGCACACGTCTACATACTCCCTTGTTTAGTGACAATCACACACATTTTTTTTACTAAATCTTGGTTTATTAAAACCATTACACTGTACAATCATATGTAAATATTATATTATAC
The DNA here is from genome assembly GCF_028476545.2 of Physella acuta. Lineage (NCBI taxonomy): Eukaryota > Metazoa > Mollusca > Gastropoda > Physidae > Physella > Physella acuta. The sequence goes on along the minus strand of NW_026731940.1, from coordinate 766,005 downwards.
TAGCCTAAATATTATTTCGGGAAAGCTACAATTTTAGACATTATTATTATTGTTAGCGTATTATGTTTTTAAAATGTTTAAAAGCACGTAACAGACAACATACATTATATATATACATAAAGATATATATATATATATATATATATATATATATATATATATATATATATATATATATATATATATATATATATATATATATAATATCGTCATAAGTATTTCCCATTATGTGCACATAGGGCCGGCACAAATAGTTCCCTTCACTTCCGTCTGTTTCCGGGAATGTTCCTTGTAGTTCCCCAAGTCCCGCCTCTGCTACATGGTTCTCCGTCGTGCGCCTCCGTGTCTTCCTTGGCATTCCTTGTTTTAATTTCATTGATGCGTCCAGTTTAGCGCCATTCTTGCGATACCATTTGACGCATCCTTAATTAAGTCGTGCCCCTTCAAGCGCCATCTTCTAATTTTCGATTATTTCGAAAACTGCTTCAATTTCCATCTCTCTTAGTCGTTTATCGTTAGACCAGTGGATGACTTTTATCATTCGAAAGCACTTAGTTTGGAAAGAGTCCAGTGATCTGCTGGTGGCGATTTTACTTTCAAGCATACAGTTTGACGCTAAGGACATTACTTTTAAAAAGTCTGCATTTGTTTTGGTGGAGATTTTCTTCGATCGCCATGTTTTTACATGGTAGCAAATACTTGCTTGAGGCAAGAGCAGTCTTCAACCAACTAAAAAATGTTCGGGGTTCTGGAGATTAAGCCCTCGGAATAAAAATCCGGATTTTCAACACACTAGTAAAACCTGTTTTACTCTATGGCGCTGAGACATGGAGAATAACTGCTTTAAATAAGAAGAAAATACAATAATTTATAAACGCATGCCTCAGATACATCCTGCGAATTCGCTGGCCTAAAACCATCAGAAATTATGTTCTGTGGCAACGGACAAATCAACTGCTAGTTGAAGTAGAGATCCTCCAGAGAAAATGGAAATGGATTGGCCACACACTCTAGAATCCAGTATCCAGCATAACAAGACAGGCCCTCACCTGTAATCCACAGGGCAAGAAGAGGAGAGGCAGACCAAGAAAGACCTGGAGACATGACCTGGAAGAAGACACCAAGAAGATTGGATACACCTTGGAACGGAGAGACTAGCCCAGGACAGAGACGCCTGGAAAGCTCTTGCTAGGGGCCTATGTCCCAGGAGGGACGACAGGCAAACCTAATCTAACCAAATGTTTGCTTGGCTTTAGCTATGTGTTTTAATTTCCTTCATAATTGACATTGCTACCTAAAAATTTGAATTTTATCTCCTCTATTTATGTGTTTATTTAATAGGTTCTCAACTAGTTGTATTTTGCTTTATAGCTTTGTTTTTTTTCTGTCAACTTTGAGTCCAACTTTATTCGCAAAATAAATAAGTTTCTTGCATGTTCGTTTGACTAGTGGCTAGTAGAATTATGTCGTCTGCAAAATCCAGGTCCTCTAGGCTAGTTGTTAGTGTCCATCGGATATCTCTCGTTCTATTTAATTACCTTCAAATCATATGCTTAGATTATTATTATAATTTATTCAATTAGGTCAGACAGATGACTCACATATACCAACAAACAAGTAACATGTACACAATACAATTACCAGAAACACGCACTTCTATCCTGTTATCAAGTTGATCTACTTTAAAAAGTTATTTGTCATTCTTATTTAAGTGCGTCACTGCTTAGTTTTTCAATCGGCGTCGAAAAAGTTCAGTCAGATTGACTCTGAAGTTTTTGTTCATGACGATGTAGACGACAAAGTCGCTGGAGCTGTTGATGCAGCCGATGATGTTGGAGACCTGGCTCACGATAAGTGCCACGTTGGTCGGTGGTTTGTCCGCTAGCGTGTACCAGGCGTACTCAGGCTTAAAAAGAGCGAGGGATGCGTACGCGGAGGTGATGACGTAGAGAAAACAGACCGCAAGGAGTATCTTTGTCGTCTTTTGACTGAAGCTGGAGTTTGCGCTTAAAGCTTTGCGTTTGATCGAAGCGATTTTGAGTTTGATAGAAATGACAATGCATCCAAGTGCTGTGAACAGGGGCGGTATTACCATACTGGTATACCCAAATAACGTTTCTACGGCAACAACAGCTTCAAGATTTCCGGCAATCATATCGGAATTTTCAAAATGTCCGATAGATTTGTTTAAATGTGCGTCCCAAATGTATTCGATGTCGAGCCAGAAGCTGGTGTAGACGAAAATGCTGCTCCAGTAAAGTATGACCGTCCCTAGTACCAGCCACGTTCTTTCTGGTGTGACAATACGATGACAGGACAGAGGGAAAAATATAACAATCAACCTTTCTATCGTGATCAACATCGGCACTGATAGAGCCATCAAACCAAAGGAGTAATCCAAGAAGGTGAAGACAGAGAAGAAGATAAACAAGAGATAAGTATCGTACTCAGAAAACCCATCGTAGCTTAGGTGTCCAGTTGCGATATATAGTACCTTAGGTATACTGTTGTAGGCGATGAGGTACACTGTATTACAAAATGCTAGACTGATGAGTAGAATGTTAGATGACTTGTGAATGCCGTTTTTAACCAGAATGATTATACTTAAAGTATTTCCTATGATACCGAAGAAAGCGATGACCGGAGTAAAAATGTACATCAGAAGTTTCATAACAATATCAGTTATTTCATCGCTTATTATATCGTCGTTAATTAATTCATCAACATCAGCTCCCTCTGTGACCAAAGATGTAATGTTTTCAATTCCTTCCATCTTTCTATACAATAAAAAAAACGTTTAGATTAATACCTTTGTAGCCTTGCTTTTACATATATTTATCTAAACTATAGACAATATAACAAAATGACATTTTCTTCTTACATAAAATGTTGTACATTTTAAAAGAAATGTGGAATTAAATGTTAGGCTTCCGAAATGAAACGCAAGTTGTTCTTTTCTTTCTTTTTTTTTTATGGTTTAGTAAAAAAATAAATCCTTTAAAATCAACAAACGGGAATTTGAATTAATGTATTATAGCTCATAAATGTTTTGAGTATAAATTACATTAGGAATGTGCTAGGTATTCATCACAATCAGGGTTCCTTTTAGACATGTTGCTTCGGTGTGAGCGGGATGGGGCACCTGAAACTTTCTAGCAATTATTAAAGTGTATATTTTCTATTTAAATAAAAAATGCTTTAGGTTGTAAGTCTCGGTGGAGAGTGGGGTGGTGGTGAAATGCCTGAAAGAAACACAAATCGCAGTCAGAGGCAGATTATGGATGTGCGGGCTACAGTTCGTAGTCATCAATGGTTTGTGACCTACCCCTTCCAATACCCCCCCCCCCCCTGCATAACAAAATTGTGTAACAAAGCACAACTAATCGTATCGATAACCGTTACCGTCCTGCGTCTTAATAATTTTCCACCAGACCTCAACTCTCTTTTAGGTCTAGTCTAACACTAGCAGAGGCGTAGCGACCCTTCCCGGTTCCCGGGGAACTTTCAATTTGGCGCCCACTTTCAGTTTTCGATTTGCACCCCCCCCCCCCACCTCATTTATTTTTGTTTTATATTTATAAAGCAAAAATGCAGCTAAAATGATATTTTAATTTGTTTTTCCAACCCATTTTGACTCCCCCTAACGTCGGCGCCCGGGGACATATGTACCCCCCTGCCCCCCCCCCCCCCCCCCTTTCGCTACGCCTATGAACACTAGCCTAAGATTTCTTTACATTTAGTCTTATCATATAGGTCCAGTATCACCTGACCATCTGTAGGATATTTCAGATTCCGTCGCACTTCTCTTTGCCTGTTAGATCATAGGATTCAATGTCATTTATTTCACTACATAAATAAAACAACGCGAAAACTCGATGATAAAATCGAACATTTTACGACATCTAAAAACCTAAAATTTACTTTCAAATGTTTTCTTTGTGAACCTAGTGATCCCGTGCGACAAACTGACGAAAACTAAAAGAACGATTTGTTTGAAATTAAGTGCTGTTCACTTTTATAACATGTACGTAAAACATGTCTCTCTTCGGGACTCATAAATGTTGAAATTGGTCTTAAATTGAACAGCACCTGGTAAAAAAATAAGTTAAATGCTTCTGAGCTGTCTTCTAAATCTAGAAATGTCTAGTCAAACGCACGAGGGCTCCATTAGATTTTAGGGTCATGAAGCACGGAGAGTACAGACCTGAGTATTGGCAATCAATGGCGAGCCAGGAATGAGAAGAACTAACGATATGGTGATCGATCTCTTTAGAATCGTATGAAAATAATATGCAATCTCATAGTGTGGAGGGAGGGGCTGGGATGAGAGACAACTGGTAGTAATGTAACCATTTACCCGCATCTCCCCCACTCCCCCCGGAAAAATAATAATCACAAAAAATGCTTTGATATGAAACATCAAAGAAAGCTGCTCTACCACTGTAGCAGACGTTGGGGGCGAGTCTACCGTGAGCTATAAACACCAACAGACGTAAACCTATAGCTCCCCCACTCCCAGTGGCGGAACTAGAAAAAAAGTGCCACCCCGCAAACAAAAATTCTGGGCCCCCCTCCTACCCTCCTATATATATATATATATATATATATATATATATATATATATATATATATATATATATATATATATATATATATATATATATATATATATATAAACAGAATACAAACATTTGATACTCATTTCTGGCCTGATCGGGTTATGAAAAAAAAATCATTTTTTTTTCACCCCCCCCCCTAACCCCCCTCAATCCACACACGTCCGACAAAGTTATTTTTTGTGGACGCTTAGTGATATTACTATCTTACATGAACTTTCATTTTATTGTAAATAATTTATTTGATGGGACGTTCTATATGAACTAGCCGTTGGTACCCGTTACACGTGAATTATCGGTTTATATATATTTAAACAAATTACAATATATTATGTGTGTGAGTGCATTAGTCTGCTTCGTATTTTTTTTTTCTAGGTTTAGAAATATTTTGCGGTAATGCTGCCAATCCTCTGCTTAGCCGGTCAAAAGACTATAAAAATGAAAGCTTTGTATGTGTAATGGTTTCTCGTGTTATGTTTATTTTAATGTTTTTTTGTATTATATTATTTGTTTTAAATATATTTCCTTTTTATGTTCTGTCAGTTTTAGTATGTATTTTTTTTTAAAATAATAAGTAAGAGAAGAAATTGCTTGTTAATTTGTTTAGTACACATATATTAAAAGGAGCAACCCTTTTTAACTATTTAAAAAAGGGAAATAAGCCACGCAAGTGTTTTGAACGTTTGCCTATCTTTCACACTACAGCTCAGGCATATATTTTTTTAAGCAACAGCATGTGTTAGCTACTGTATAACATCACTAATGTAGTAGATCTGTTTGTTATTTACAAAAGCTTTTACAATCAAGTAAAAAATGCAAGAAAATTATTTTTTAACTATGAAAACTTTATTATGGTCGGCTATGGGCCCCTAACTGGCGTGGGCCCCCCCGCATTGCGGGGTCTGGCGGCACTGTAGTTCCGCCCCTGCCCACTCCCCAAAACTTTAAGGACTTTAAGCGTGTTTTCCATCAGCGTCGTGTTAGAGGCACTGTTTACGTGATACCCTTAAGCTAAATCCCCATAGAATCAAGATGCGGACATGTAAATGAACATAATCTATGAATAACTGTTTCTTACTGACTAAAACTTTACACTATTTTCAGGCTTCGGATAAAGTGTGACGGCTGATCATGGTATTTTCCTGAATATTCATCTAGTGTAAAAATAAATTTGTAAATGATTCGAGTTTCTATTTATCCTGCTGTATTCATTTTAAAACATCAAGTAGATCTGAATACCACTTCTGTACTGTATTATTATTAATGCAATTTAACTAAAGTCATTTCGTGGAAAGTATTGGTAAAATAAATAAACCTGATTTAGAATCAACGGTAATTTAATTTATCCGAGTTTCTGAGTTCAATGGACGATACGCGGAGGTATCGATCTAGAACAAACGACGAAAAGTGAACGCTGTAATTTTTTGAAATACGTAGTTAAACAATAAATTGTATAATCAATTTGATACGTCCCTTTAGGGCGAAAAACAATTTACTGACAAAGGCGGGCGGAGAGAATCATCAGTGCATAAATCGATAACATTGGAAACCAAATTTGAAACTATCCACGTCCGAAAAGCCACTAGACATTAATATCATTACTTTTATTAGAGTTTACAGAACGTATCGATGGTTTCAAAATTAGTTAAGTATAATATTTTTGGCCAGATAATGTCCTCAAACAAAAAAATAGTGGCCAAACTATAGATAATAAGCTGCCCGGGGACATTGAATAGTGACTTGTAATTTACCCAATCTGCTTAATTCTAAAATATTCTAGTTTTACTCAGTTCATAAAGTAGACGATATACTAACAAATGTTGTGTTTATTTTTTCGGTTATCCAATGGGCAGATGAAGTAGAGTTCATGTTTCTAACAGCGGTAATAAAGGGCCATTATAATTTAGTAAAATGATTTGCTGATTTCAGCAAGGGGAGTAACTCATATATACCAACAATTTATAGCAGTGGCTAACTCAGCCTGTGAACTATGCGAGAGGGGGGGGGAGGGGGGGAGAGGAGGGGGAGGGGATTTATTTTCTTCTCGTGCATCAAACATACATCGCTTTCTTATATTTAAAACACAACGTGTATCCTTGTCGGTATTGTGTGAGAAATTATCTCTCAGGATTTATAATGACGTGAGTTGGAATTTTTGTGGAAGCACATATTGAATTATTGGGACATTTTTTTTTATTGTTGGATGCGTTTGACTGTATAGAGTATAATAAAAATTACCTCTCATTTTCTATCTTTTAATGTGTGCATTTCTGTAGGTATAACACTATTTGCCTGCTTTTATGTATCTTTTTAACTTAAAATACAACTTTGCAGTTATTGCAAAAAAAGAACAAGCAATTTATATCCAGTATTTTTTAAATCTCAATTATTGTAGTAGCGAATTTTTAGCAAACTGGGGGTTGGGGGGGGGGGGGGGGTGTCAGCGTAATGCTGTACACATTTTGAGGAGTTGGTGCAGTGGCGTACATATATATCCACAAATATATAGTCGTAGAGAACTAGCTAGAAGTTGTAGTTCAACACACAGTGTTTAAGCCTACACAAATTACATCATCTCCTAATTACCATAGACCAAACCAGCGCCGTGTCACGCTCGACGAGGTCTCTGCCTCCAAACTTCTCTACCAGCCCCTTGCCACGCTCGGCGGGGTTATGCCTTCAAGTTCTCTACCACTGCCGTCGTCCTACGGCGTGGGCATGAATGAATGCCACATTTTTCACGGGCTGACTTCACAAGGGTGGAAGTTAATGCATGCAGATCGGTGTGACGGCGCGATTAGTACTTGCGACTCATGAAGGTTTTCAGGTATGTTGTACGATGTTATGTGTGGAGCGGTAATTAGTAAAACCCCTGACCAGACGCTCTGAGACTTGTGCGTGACTTGGCAAACGTGCCGTGCGGAGATGAAATCCTATTACCTAGGTGGGGAAGTATCGCTCGACCTGTGACCTTTTCACCTTTTGTTAGCCGTATTAATTTTTTTAAAGGGGATATAACCAGCATTGATAAAGGAATAGAATTATGAATAAGCGGAAAACAAGTATAGTTTTGCTGAGGGTTCTTTGAGTTATTAAACACCACACCATTACAAATGTGTATTCTAGAAGTTGAAAAGTATGATTGTATATTTATGTTGTAGTAAGAGGCGAAAAAAAAACACCCCAAAAATAGACCTGAATTTGTTTTTCAATGGTATCGAGGTTATAGTGTGCGTGAGAAAGAAAGGAAGGGGTACGGATTTGACTCCTCGTTGATTCTTTGAAGCTACACCAAATATGTTTAAGTAAACCATCTTAAATGAATGAAAGTAGGCTACAAGTAAGAAAGAAGTATTACTATGTAAATCTGTATCAGTCCTCACAAGCCCATGATGAAAACTGTTATACTAAAGCAAACATACAAGGCAAACTGACGCCGTAAATTACATCTCTGAGGCGGGGGGGGGGGGAGAGAGAGAAAAAAAAGTAGCTACACCAAAGGAAAAAAAGAAAATGTTATAAATCGTGCATATATTTATTTTAATGGTCCGTGTAAAATAATAATATAACAATTATATCTCTAACTGTGTAACAGGACAATGTATGGCGTGGTGAGGGTCTGTCTCTGGCTGTCATGTTCCGTATAAGTATCAGTTGAAGTTGGTGGCAAAACTGGGATTCGTATCCAGATTTTGGGATGTTCAACAGAGTCGCTGCAAATAAAATCAAGGTTTGCAAATAATATAAAATCATTTTAGCTATATTTTTGTATTTATTTTTACATTATTTTGATACTACTTGTGTTCTTCCGAATCTTAGTATTAGAAAGAAACACTAGATATATACAAAAATGAAAATGAGAAATATCCGTGAATTTTGTGTCACCGATGTGTACCCACCCTGACCCTAGACCCAGAGCTAACCGGAATTCTAACCCCATACATACGTAACTAAAAATAGAAACTTTAGATACAAGCAAAGCTCAAGCGGCCCAGTTATTCACTCTTAGCCTTGCGCCATCATGGGGAGGCTTAGTGGGGTGACAATCCTAGGCACCGACCGAAGGGGGCGCCAAAGAAGGTAGAAAATAATTAAAAGCTTATTCTGAGCTGCATTGCTGATTTATACAAAGTCGAAAATACTTGGTTTTACGATCGTATTGCTATACCTCAGAAAAATCAAAGTATTCACATAAGAAATAGATGAACCACGTATACATAAGATAAATTGAAAAATGTTATAACATCTATCATAGACTATAAAGACAAATTATTGATTCTTGTTAGCATTAACCATTTACGAAAAGCTGATTGTGGATTACTATAACATTTACTGTAAGCCTCACAAACAAATGATTGATACGATATCAAACTTTAATATGTCCTATTACACTTTTTAGCGTATACAACAGCTATATTTGAACTCATCTGTTTGATATGTCGGTGCAAATCACATAATTATGAGATAATAATAGAATCGACTCGAATAATGGCATAAACCAACATTGTACGAGGAAGAAATCAATGTTGGATTCATCTTTCAGCACAGCCAGTCTCATCATATAGCACACACTTAAATTACCATCATTGATCAGACCGTTCTGTTCTCTCCTCTTGGCTGCTCCACCAGTTTTTATCTCGCTTCCTTAAGCTGTTACACTACAGTATTTATTTCTACTAAAAAATGCGGTCTTTTACTTGCTACTTCCAGTGGCGAGTGGTAAAACATTTGTCAGAGAAAGACTAGAGGTCGTGACCTGGAAGGTGACACATGGTAAGGTGAGACTGCTGGTCCAACTTTCATGCTGCATGTATGTTGGTGGTTCATGTACTGGAAAGGGAGGGATGGACACCATTAAAAAAAACTCACCCCCCCCCCTCGCTCCCCAACTTCGCCAGGTAAATTTGACTTGTGTGACAAACAGTTAACGCGACTGTGAGGACGCTCATAACTTTTAGGATGGGAAAGTATTGGCACGGTCTTTGAAAATATCAATATTTGGATGGGAAAGTATGGAAAAGATCGTTTAAAATATCAATATTTGGATATAAAATTATGGAAAAGATATTTTAAAACATCAATTATTTGGATATAAAATTATGAAAAAGATCTTTTAAAACATCAAATATTTGGATATAAAATTATGGAAAAGATATTTTAAAACATCAATATTTGGATATGAAAGTATTGAAAAGTTCTATTTAAACATCAATATTTAGAAGGGAAAGTATTTAAAAAGTTCTATTAAAACATCAATATTTGGATATGAAAGTATTGAAAAGTTCTATTATGGGAAAGTATGGAAAAGATCTTTTCAAATATCAATATTTGGACAGCAGGAATCTTGTGTACATGCAAAGGATTCGCTACTACAAAATAAAAAACGGATCGTTAAGGTTGAAAAGGGATTAATATAAGTGATGGAGCAACATATTTTTGAGCTTAGAGATTTTGCAAACATTATTTTTAGTAACAGTTTTCTAAACGCGGATTAAATAATGTCTTTCTAACCAGCAGGATTGTCCCACTGATATTTAGGAGACATTTGCCTCATGTCATGTTGTTTTTTAGGGTTTTTTTTTTTTTTTTTTTTTTTTTTTTTTTACTTTTTTTCTCCATATGTGGATCTCATTTGACGTTCATCCGGTTTTCTAGAAAATGTCGACCATTTGTCAAATTTTAAGCAATACTACTTATCTATATAAAAAAATTTTTTCAAACACACCTCATAATAAAATCCATTGCGTTGCAGCAAAATTAAAAATTCTGTCAGATAAATGTTTTTGTTTTAAGGCTAGGACTATGCAACTTAAATTAAATACTGCTGGGTTTTTAAAGATTTTTAAAAAAATATTAATATGACATTAGTGTTGATGTTTAGATCGATATAATAGTGTTAAGTGAGATTTACTATTTCGATCGAGCGAGAGATCGATGTATGCATGTGAAGGACAGTGCTGGCAGACTCCGAGGCTAAAATTGAATGTGTGTTCAACAGCTTGTCACGGGAGGTAGAAACGAGATTCAACTGTTTGCCGGGAACTAACGCGGGGTTAAAAATAGCTCGCAGGGGAGACAAACTAGTTAGGAAAAACAAAAGAAAAGGGGGATAATTAAAATTTAATTTAATTCGTATAGGAGAGCGCAATATAATGTTCTTAATGCTTGACATTTCAAGTTTTAAACACTTTTTATATTATTGTATTGTAGAAAGGGTGGAAAATATTTTAAAATGGCTGAAAAAAGTATCCAGTTTTAAATTTCAAGAGGTGTACGGAAGAAAAGAAATTTAATCCAAGTTCTACAACTCAAACTGTGCGGGGGGGGGGGGGGAAGCTTTTTTTTTTGGCATGGAAGAAAATCCACAGGGTTAAATAGAAATTCTTGGTGTTGCCAAGTTGGATGTCTGAGTAACTGGTCAGTCATTTGAGAGTGTGAGAAGGAAATGTGTGTGTTTGTGTGTATGTGGGGGGGGGGGGGAGGTTTAGTGTACTTTAAGACAGGGGGTGAATTAGCTGGAGGGTGTTAGAGTTGTGTGACTTGGAAAGCATATCGGTGGTGTTTGGGGGGGGGGGGGGGGCGAACATCCGATCCAAGGGAGGATAAGGGAGAAAGTTGGGGGGGGGGAGGAAGGGGAAGTTAATTAACCGTAAAGAAATGTAGTACTTTTTCTGAGCCATTTAAATATTAGCTTTATCAATCCATCCCTTCATCCTTCCTATACACACAATCGTTTTTTACAAAATATTTCATATCCTGGATACCATAAAAAATCACCAGGTTTTTCTGCTGTTTGTTCTAAATCTGTACTATTTTTAATGATGTTGTGTTGTTGTTGTTTTTTTTTCAACAAAAAAAAAATATATCGATTGTGCGTGACCAGTATCTCCCACTATAACTTGTATTAAAAAAAACAAGAACGATAACTGGCATTTATTACTTTGGTGGAGTCATCTCCCGTGGCGCATCATTTTAGCATTGATTTTTATCTCAGCTTGTCAAAGTCAATGGAGAGGAATTAATCCTGCTGGAGGGTCTGTTATATATAGACTATATATAGCATTTTTAGTTCATTATTATACGACTATAGGTGACACATAATTATAAAATTATCTGCAACCACCCTAGATACAGTGCATTTTATCTAATGTATAAATGCTTGTTAAACTAAACTTAGAATAAAAGATTGATTAACTAGTTCCATACGATTTTGACATTTGATTGTACATTCGTAACAATAAAAAATGTATAAATAAAAACTTATAAGTGTTGTACATTGTTCTGTATGCATTGCTCCCTAGTAGTGATACGACCTCTAAATTATTGGGTAGAGAGGAATATCGTCATAAAGCTTTGTTTACATCAAGTCACACCCCATTGGACAAAATCATCAGGTTCGAGTACAAACAAATAATAAAAAAAAAACTTCACAAGGAATTTTGTTTTAACGGTCAGAGCTGACACGTGTCAAATAGAAAACATGTCTGCTATCTGGATCTGTAAATAGCTTTCTCCTCCATTCATCTGACAGATAACATTCAGGCGTCACCCGATATGGTGGGGATAAAAACAGATTAAACAGGTGGGAGATAAAACTGATAACATTGGTGTGTAACGGGGAGGAAGGTTGGATCCATATATATATATATATATATATATATATATATATATATATATATATATATATATATATATATATATATATATATATATATATATATATATATATATATATATATATATACATATATATATATATATATATATATATACATATATATACATATATATATATATATACATATATATATATATATATATACATATATATATATATATATATATATATATATATATATATATATATATATATATATATATATATATATATATATATATATATATATATATATATATATATATATATATATATATATATATATAGGCATATATATATATATAGGCATATATATATATATACATATATATATATATATATATATATATATATATATATATATATATATATATATATATATGCGTGTTCGTGTTTCATTAACCCCATTAAATCATCGATTTTCGCCTGGTTCGTTTACAAACAACGACATCATAGTTGATTTTTATTTCGTCTACACATTCGAGTAAAGCTGCTGTTTGGTTAAGTACGTCAGTTTAATAGAAAACGAAGGTGACATTTTATTTTTAAATTATAAGTTAAAATTTTCCTACAAAAATGCCCTTTAGCTAAAATAAAATACATATCCCAATTAACAGAATGTTCAAATATAGCAGAAATACTCCTTTTAGCAAAGGTTAGAATAAAACGCTTCAATTCAATTTAAAAGTTTTGCCATAACATCATTTTAATTATCGTTAAAATATCACGGTAAAAGTTTCGCCTCAACACCGTTTTTACCTAACGTTAACATATCACGGCGAAAGGTTAGCCTCAACACCGCCTGATCTTTCACGCAGTTTCGCAGGTAAAAAAAAAAATCCCATTGATAGTTTACCTGGCAATGTGACAGTCAACCTGGCTAACACCCCATTGATTTGAACGCTGTGCGGTGTTGCTAGTCAGACATGCGTGCTGGGGGAGTTTGCTGGACGGTCGTCTGACACAGCGTGTGATGTATGTGTGCTGGCCAGTTGTTGCTAGATCTTACACAACTTGACAACACGGGGATAGGATGTATGGTGTATGTGTGTTCGTGAGTTGTTCGACTTTGGAATATTTGTGAAACGTGTATTTCTTTTAAGCGTGATGTAAGTATATTAATTAGCAGAAAATGTTGTAGCTCAGAAGAATGTATGTGTGTTCATGAGTCGTTGGAATTTGGACTACTCTTTTTTTTCATAGTGTGTTGTAGATACATTAAATAACCGACTTTTTTTATAGCCCTTTAATTATTTCATCCTTAACAAAAAAGTATTGTGTTACCAATACTTATACACTAGTGTGTACAAAGTTTTATTTCCTTAACATACAAAAAATATAAACGTTTCATTTAGCTTCAAATAACTGTAGTCCATACCAATTTTAATACTCGCTTTATAAAATTATTAATTTAAGCAAAGATATTCAGTTCTATTGCCTCGTTTTATCGATTAACTATTCTAATTAAAAAATAATTAGATATGTATACATTTTCCATATAATGTTCATTTAAAAACTAATGGGCGATTATAACGTAATTAGCGCGTTGCTAATGAAAGGATTACTTAGGAATGTTGTCTATCGTTCAAGCATGTCACACAAGGGAGGCAAACGAGAGACTTGTCTAAGTTAGAGCAATCTGACTTTTAAATGGATTTCTAACGTTGCTAGCCTTTTGTTGTTGTTGTGTTTTTACATATTTAGCAACAAAGTTTTAGTTGCGCTTAACATTTTCTTAATCAGGGGTTTTCCATACAAATATAATATCTGCGTAACCAAAGATCTTCCATAGAACACTTTCTTGATTAAGGGTTTTCCATACAATAAGTACTTAACCAAAATGTATTTATTCATTATTTCGACGAGTGAACAATTCGTTATTTTTTAACTGGTTCATGCAAGTGTTGTTTTTAAAATGTTATGCACCTGAGACGTCACATACTTGACCGACCTCTACCGGCTGGTGGCATTTGACGGTTCCTTTGGCCGAATTTTCGGCGACGTCGTAGAAATATTGGAAAAAATCAAAGCCGTAAAAATGTGTCAAAGTTTGTAGAACACGTTGTGTGAGTTTTCCGTGGCGTGTGGGCGTTGCTTGTTTCCGTTTTAGAGCAACTTTTATTCATGCCTTTTTTAAAACTGGAGAGTTCATATCTGGCAGTAAAAAAAAAGTATGCTGCTTTGACTCGTGTTATTTCAATAGACCTAGTCAATGTCAAATGCTATGCGACCAAATTTATGCTAATTAATTCCGCCGTCCTTTACCGTCATCTCTCCTGGTACTTTATTAACCTCTCTTGGTTCATAGAGAGTTGTGTCTCTGTTGTACATTTAGAGTTACGTCCCTACTGTAGAGTTACTTCCCTGCTGTACAGTTAGAGTTACGTCCCTGCTGGACATTTACAGTTACGTCCCCGTTGTACATTTAGAGTTACGTCCCTGCTGTACATTTAGAGTTACGTCCGTGCTGTAAATTTACAGTTACGTCCCTTTAGTGTATTTAGAATTAGTGTTACGTCCCTGCTATACATTTACAGTTGCGCCACTAAGTTCATGCAAATTCATATATAGTAAAAAAAAAAAAAAAAAAAAAAAAAAGCACTCAGCGTACTTAAACAAACTAATTATACCAAATACTTTACAATAAACTAGAGTACTCCAGCCAGCCGGTAGGTTCAAATAAGCAACAAGCTGTAGACTTATTTAATGGATACCTCCTTATAAATAGATACAACATTTACATAAAGCACCCACCGTAGTGCTCATTCTGCTGCATCCTAGAGATTACAGTTCAGCTCTAATAATTTAACTAGGCCCAATCCTGTCCAAATCTGTACTAACCACCTCTCTAGGTGCAATCAAGCAAGTCTTGTGACAGATTGTTTGAGACATTAAAATACTAGGCTGGTGTGATTGATCAAATCTCCCGCTTGTGTGAAGTGGTGGTTGCTTGAGCTGAGGTGACATTTTTTAACGTGAAGCCCCCATCGTCCCATATGCCAGAGGCGTAGCGAGGGGGGGTGCGGACCGCACCGGGTGACACCATTTAGGGGGGTGACACCAGGCAAAAAATAGCGAAATATATAGAGAAAATTTTGAGGGGGGTGCAAATCGAAAGTTTGAAAGTTTGTCCCCGGGAACGGTCGCTACGCCTCTGGGGGGTGACACCATTGAGTGCCGCACCGGGTGACACCCGACCTCGCTACGCCACTGCCATATGCACATACAACATATAGCCTAACATACAACAAATATCAGTCTACAGTCTACACCGGTGGTTATTTCATTTTATTTTATTTATTTTTTTGGTGGGGGGAGCACTTAAAATTATATTAAAAAGTATATTTTTAATATACATTATTAATTTTCGCTGTTTGGATATGCCTCGGGGAGATGCGTGAAGGAAACATTAGCCTACGCCCCTCTTGTAGCTTCTTATAATAGTTTTTACTTATGATACGTTATTACTTTAAAATGTTAAAAAATCCAGTCGCTTCCCTCTCCTTATCCGCCTCTGATGTTGTGTGTACCTTAAACTGTGTAACATTAAATCCATACACAGATAAACGTTTTTTTTTAAACCTCGTCATCGCCTTATATAAAAAAAACACAGAAATTCTTTAGTCTAGAAACGCACGAAGATCTCCAGGCGTTTAAACACCATCACGTGATGACGAGTCCTCCCCTGCCCTGTGACTATCTCACGGCCTTATCCCCGTCCTCTAAACTCACGGATCCAACCCGCACTCAACGGTTGTAGGGTTGTAGTTTACAACGTGACGTGTTTGTGTAAACTATAACACTAGCAGGTTGACTTCGCCGGTATAGGCTTGATCTATGAGCTAAGGTAAGAGCTACGTTAATTTACTTTGTGGCGATTAGCTTTGGGAAGGATTTTTTAGAGTAGGTTAGTGTTATACTGTCTTCAGCTGTCACATAAAATAAAACGTAACAACTTTAAAGTTTTGATAAGCTGCTATTAATTCCATGCATTTTATCACACATGTTATCGCTTCAAAAGTTTTAGTGACTTTTTGTTTAGACTTTAAAAGACTCCTGTCATCGACTGATTGATGGCACCAACTGTTCCTCGGTTCTTACTACAGAATACACAGTGACCATGCCCTAAGTACCTACTGACTCCTAGCCCTCACTACCTACCTACTCCTAGCCCTCACTACCTGATTGTGACTCGTAGCTCCTTACTATCTACTACTGACTCCTACCCTCACTAGCTGATTGTAACTTGTAGCACTCACTACCTAGTGACTCCTAGCCCTCACTACAGACTGACTCTTATCCCTCACTACCTGCATCTCATTCCTATCCCTCACTACCTGCATCTGATTCCTATCCCTCACTACCTGCATCTGACTCCTAGCCCTCACTATCTGCTTCTGACTGCTAACCCTCACTTTCTAGCGACTCCTAGCCTTAACTACTTTGCGACCCCCACCCCTATCTACTCATTGTCGTCAAAACCTCCACAATAAAAACAAAACAGTGGTAGTTTGATGTCTTTGTTTGTGTTTTTTTTTTCAAAACAGTTCTCTCTTCACACATACTTACGCCCCCCCTTCCTTCTTTTCTTTCTGAGCCCCCCCCCCCCCCCCCACCAACATCGAACCCACCTAAGCTCTCCTAAAACAAGCCCACCTAAGCTCCCGCTTCGACCTGCTGATCACAGGAGCTTACCTGAGCTTTGATGTCGCCCTGACTAACCTGTTACACAAGATGCAACCCTTCTTGTCTCATTTCTAAAAATAGAACCTCATACTGCAGCAACTGATAACGTATTCTATTTAAAGCTGTCTTAATGAATAAAGGGAGGGGGTGTATATTTTATTTCTTAGTATGTAAATTGTAATTCAAATTTTTAAATTCTTTCTGCAAACTTAATTTTTTATTCGTAAGTAGACGTTGTTTGGAGCATGTTTTGAACCGTTTTTTAAACAAAGCGGTGATTTATTTTTTTTACAAAAGAGTGGAGTGAAAACACACACAAGTATTGATCGAATTAATGCACTTATTACACGGCAAATGAAAACATGTATCTAACATTAACATAGGTATATAAAAATAACCTTACTTACAGATACATGCATCCAACAAACACACATGCATTACACATGCCCCATACATAAACACAGACATACATACACCCACTGACATACAGCACATACATTTACAGAATGGCACACACATTTGTCTCAAATTATTTACATCATATACATAAACTGTTGCATACGGCATACACACACACACACACACACATATATATATATATATATATATATATATATATATATATATATATATATACACCTTACGCCCTTACACACATACATACAACACACACAAACATATAAATACATCACACACCAATAGCCTACACAAAACGATACACCACAAACATATACATCACAGTAACACATACCCTGCGCTGACACACAATAACAATCACACTCACTGCATAAAACACCACACCCATCACACAAGCTTACCCCTACACGCACACATACACCGACCAGATCCATATTCCCATTATGATTGACTACCTGTCCCGATAATGACCCGGGTCAATTTTGTTATCGTTAGCTCCTGAACCTGTGTAAATTTTTTTACCCTCCAATAATCGCCAGACACTTCCTCATTGCACTGCATAAATGAGATAAGGAATATGGTCAATTATCTCGTGAGAACAAGAGACACATTAAGAACATGGGCAATTATCTTCTGGAAACAAAGACTCTCTGAATATTCAGCAGATAAGCGTTGTGTAGATGTGTACAGGGACGCACCAAATGTCAAGCATTAGAACACACAACTACATACATACGTACATACCTACTTAAGAGCATATGAATTCACATTGGTACAGAACAAAAACATTCTTAGCATAGTTAAGGATTATGGTACATTATATTTTTTCTTTGTTTAGTTTTTTTTTTGTGTGCTAATTAGACAACAGTGTATTTATCTTAAGAAAAAATGTATTACTCAGAAAAGACAGTTTTTCCTTCTTCCGTTGACCTCTGTGACCCCCCCCCCCCCTTCTTTCCTACGAGGGTAAAGGAAGCGATAAATAAGCTGTCAGTCCCGCTTTACTTTAAGAGAACTTAATACTAAAGCATTGCTTCTGGTTAGACACACTATGGTCATAACTTCCGGGACCAGCTAATTATGGGAATGTTGGTATGGCCGGCCTACTCTTTCACCTCCCCCCCCCCCCCTCCCCCATCATACACACAACAAATACCTATACACACACACATACACTTCCACTTTGTTCAACTATCCCAAAATGTAAATGAAAATGAAAACCAAACTTTTTTTTTACTTCGCTGAACTCCTTTAGTTTATTTTTGGCTAACACAATATCTAAACAAAAATATTGCAAAAGAAATGTATTTATAAGACAATTATCACGAAAATGCTGAAAAGTTTAAAATATGTTGTAAATTTGATTGAAATTTAAGAAAAAAAAAACAATCCGGAAACCTGTTCGTATTGGAGAGGTACAAATAATTGCTAACCTGAAAGTCCACAGAAGGGGGAAGCTAACCATCGAAAATAAACTCCAAATCAGACAATTGCTGCCTGTAGATGCCCTTGATTGAACTAAGACAGTGGAATCACACCCAGGGATAATTTGAAAAGCTGTGTTATTTTGACTGGTGCTAGTTCATCAATTCTGTGTCTAACATTTGGGGATGTCTTTTACTACTTTCTTAGGCTATCTCCCCATCCATGGCATTTGTCGCTAATAAATCTTCGTCAGGCATCTTGATACTCTGTGTCTTCTCTAGCTGTCTCCAGTTGCAGCTTATCTTCTTGATATCTGTATCCACCTCCGGTCTCCGGGTATTTCTGGGCCAAAATATTTTACCATTTGCACTGCGGGGTCCTTTTGAAGCAGTTCCATGTGAGTACCTGTGGGTTCCATGTGAGGTCAATGTGAGGACCTGTGGTTCATGTGGGTTCCATGTGAGGTCAATGTGAGGACCTGTGGGTTCCATATGAGGACCTGTTGGTTCCATATGAGGTCAATGTGAGGACCTTAGGGTTCCATATGAGGACCTGTGGGCTCAATGTGAGGACCTGTGGGTGAAGGGGCATGTTAGTTTCCTGTGTGTGCCATTAATCGCAAATACTTGCCGTAAAACTACAATACTGCTTACTATATCCGCCTTATAACCATACTAAACCATTCTATAGCCAAATTATAATACGTAAAATATAGTATACACATAACCAAACTATACCACAGTCGTATTATAACCTCATATAGCCGTACTCTAACCATACCATACAATTACTATAATCATGCCAAAACCAAAGTTTAACCGCACTGTAAACTTAACATAACCATATTATGACTTTACTGGAATCGTGTTGTAACCATTCCTTATCACACAATTTAGAGCAGGTTGCGTTGGTTATCCTTATCAATATGTTAGTTGTTACCAGCCAGCTGAGCTGTGAGAGGCACGTCGATTTCTTGTAGGCTAAAGATCGTTTCGTTTAAAATCTTGCACAGTTCATATTTTTAGTTTATTGCTTGAGAAATCTTCCTGTCGGTGTATCTAGTCTAGTAAATTGTTATGGGAGCTGTTGATGCGGATGTGTCGGATCATTTGATGCTAGGGGAGGTGTAGTGTTTGTGTGGTGGTGTTGTGGGGTGTGAAGTGGTGGTGTAGGTAGTGGTGTTGATGAGTGTGTAGTGATGTATAGTAGTGTGTAGTGGTGTGTAGTGGTGGTGTGGGTAGTGGTGGTGTGGGGTGTGTAGTGGTGTTGTGAGGTGTGTAATGGTGTTGTGAGGTGTGTAGTGGTGTTGTGAGGTGTGTAGTGGTGTTTTGAGGTGTGTAGTGGTGTTGGTGGATGTGTAGTGGTGGTGTGGGTAGTGGTGGTGTGGGGTGTGGTGTTGTGGGATGTGTAGTGGTGGTGTGTGTAGTGATGTTGTGTGTAGTGGTGTTGATGGGTGTATAATGGTGGTGTGGGTAGTGATGGTCTGGGGTGTGGTGTTGTGGGATGTGTAGTGGTGTTCATGAGTGTGTAGTGGTGGGGTGTGTAGTGATGGTATGTGTAGTGGTATTGATGGGTGTGGTGTTGTGGGGGTGTGTAGTGGTTGTGTGTAGTGGTGGTTAGGGGTGTGTAGTGATGGTGTGGGTAGTGGTGTAGTGGGGTGTGTAGTGGTTGGGTGGGGTGTGTAGTGATGGTGTGGGTAGTGGTGCTGAGGGGTGTGTGTAGTGGTGTAATGGGGGGTGTAGTGATGGTGAGGGGTGCGTTTGGTTCAGGGTGTTGTAGTAATGGTAGTTTTTTTGTGTACTGGTGTTGAAGGGTCTGTGTAGTGGTGGGATGTATATATCAGTGACAAGTGGTGCGTTCAGTTGTGGTGTGTGGTTGTGTGATGTTGCCGAAGGGTGTGTAACGTTGGAGAGGGATATCTGGAGTGGTGGCAATGTGATGTGTTGTGATGGTGTGGGGTCTGTTCTGCGGTGGTGATGTGGTGTGTAGTGAAACCAGAGATGTCTGTACCAGTTAGACACAATGAACTGTTTTCCCAGGCTCCACACAGTTCAAGCACTCAATGATCGCTCAAGGCTTTAAAAAAAAATATCTTGTGTTCAGTGACCCGTGAAAACGAAAGTACACATTGTTTCAAGGTCACGATAACCCTGAGGCCTTTGGACGGGTAGTTTAAAAGCTATTTCCGCGTTGGCTGTGTGAATATTATCTATGGTAATGTAGGTTTGGGTTTTATGAATTTCTGTCCTCGCTATTGGTGTATTTACCTTTACCGTTTTACCGTAAGCTGTTGGCATAAAGGGTTAGGTTTGTCATCAGAGTGGCGGTTCGTGGGTGTCCGCTCTCTGGGTCAATAGCCAGAAGACTATATATATATATATATATATATATATATATATATATATATATATATATATATATATATATATATATTCTCATAAATCACAAACTAATTGTATAATTTAACAATGGACGGCTGTATGTTGATGTACGCTGTAGATTAACAAAATAGGCCATAGAATCTCCTAGTAAAAGGAGCGTTGCCCGAAGATTAAAAATATGTTACTATTAATGGGGTGAAGGCAAAGTCTAGCCTATATAAACAAAATGTTCTGTGTATGGTTACACCTTCAGGTAGGTAAGCTCTCAGTGGAACTGATCCAGGTGGCATGGATCCCTGTGGAAGCGACCCGAGTGTACCATGCGGGGAACTAACCTGGGTAGGTAGAAGTGACAGAAAGACATGGACCCCAGACGAAGCGACCCGGGTGAAATGACCCTACAAGGGTCTTACCTGTGTAAGACGGACCAGGGTAAAAGTAACACAAAAACATGGACCCTTGTGGGACCGTCTCTGTTATAATACAAGAAGACCAGACCTAATTGCATGAGGAATTAAAACGAACATTCATTAAAGCACTAACAGAAGTTATCTGACACGGAAGATGAAGATGGTTGGGTCATGCACCAAGAATGAGAGCCGATGTACCGCCTACAACCTAGCGTTTTTTACAGTCAGGAATCTCATGGGGTAGGGGGCGTGTAAGAGAAAACGAGAGCAGCCAAATGCAACACGGGAAGATCAATGGAGAAAGAGACCTAATATTTCAAAAAGCAGATGTTATAGAGACAGAACGGAATAGCGCTCACTTGTGGTCGAGTCGTGCGCCAATGAGCGTTGAGAAATGATGAATTATATGGTATGGGGTTTATTTGGTTTTTAAATCGATATGTCTTAATTAAGTGGTTCTTAAGAACATCCCCAGTAATCAGCGTACAAACACTTAAAACAACAATCGCCTCGTCTGCCCAGCTTCCGTCGTTACTACGTCATCAGTCCTCAAACCGGAAATACAATTAAACGCAAACATCGCTTGCTTTACAGAACGGGTTTTAAGTGTTAAACACTAAGACACATTTTTATGGTTATTTTTTTTTTAGTTTGAAAAATCAATTTCTTACAAAAACCAGTCGAAGACTTGAACAAATTTTAGTGGCTATCTTTTATACAGTATTGACATGTGATTTATTTTTGTTGATTTCACATTGGCATATGAATTCGGTAGAAGTATTTTTCTAGCATGAAGTCATACTTCATTTTTTGTTCCCTCAGTCTTAAGTGAAGAAATTTTAAAAGAAATTTTGATTAAAAAAACATAAGTGGTTATTTTTAACAGTGAGATGTATTCAAAATAATTATGCTTAAACCCCTCCCCCCCCCCCCCCCCCCACTTAAAGAAAAACCATTAAATCAACTATTTGTGTGGCCTTTGTGGTTAAATAGCCTACCTTGTCTCAGGTGTTTCGTCAAAGTGTATGCGTTCACATAATATTCATTTGTTACTTTTTTTTCCAGAAATTTTTTTAGCCTTTCTTTTTATCTAATACCCAGTTGTACGGAGTTTTTCATATTGTTCTGTTGTTTACTGCCTTTTCCGTTTGTCTAGTTCTAATTTGCCTTTTGGTAATAATTTGCAGTCGATGAACGCATTTTTTTTCAGCTACGCGTTATTTTTATTTATCGCATGACTCCTTCTGCCCCTCCCCACCCCAAACCCCATTCAACGATACTTTATTTTAAAAATGTCCCTTCAAATAAAATCCAACAGCCGATATTTTCTTGTCGCCCGAGCGACATTAACGGCACATTATTCAAGCTTATGTTTCAGTTCAATGTACGGGTACATTTCAAATCTGTCACTCGGAGTGTCTTCCCTTTGTTTACGTTTCTTATGTTGATTTTTTTTTTTTCGTTCCCCCTTTCGCATTGTGAACTAGCTTCATTTATCTGACCACGAAAAATGCAAGGTTTGTCTTTTCTAACGGCTGTAAGTGAATCTACGATGCTACATGTGTGTAAAGGTTTAGCAGGAAAACACACATTTCAGTTTCAAAAATTAAGTGTACATAATTTCGAGTATTTAGAATGTTAATATTTTAGAGAAAAAATAAAACTGATAAACAGGCTAATACTGCAATTTTTTTTTCCTCAGATGTCTTGTGAATCCAGAAAAGCTTTGACACAATGACAGTGTGTTAGCCTAATCCCTGCTCAAACTTGGATTAGGATTAGTGTTCGGAGCTGTGTTCGGAACTGTGTTCGGAACTGAATTTATAGTGGTGGTGATAATTTAAAAAACCAATCAAAATGAAGTCGGTACTAGAGCTGTTGAAACATTTTTACATTCAGAGGATTATCATGTACGGGATTATCGCCGTGTTCAGTTTTCTGGTGATTGTTCCGTTAGGAGATCTGAGGGTAAGTGACAGTGGATGGGTGGCAGGTGTTGTGAGATGGTGTGTAGGTGTTGTGGAATGGTGTGTAGGTGTTATGGGATGGTGTGAAATGGTGTGTAGGTGTTGTGGAATGGTGTGAAAGTGTTGTGGGATGGTGTGTAGGTGTCGTGGGATGGTGTGTACGTGTTGTGGGATGGTGTGAATGTGTTGTGGGATGGTGTGTAGTTGTTATGCGATGGTGTGAAATGGTGTGTAGGTGTTGTGGAATGGTGTGTAGGTGTTGTGAGATGGTGTGTAGATGTTGTGGGATGGTGTGTAGGTGTTGTGAGATGGTGTGTAGGAGTTGTAAAATGACGTGCTGGTTTTATGAGAGGGTGTGTAGGTGTTGTGAGATGGAGTGTAGGTGTTGCGGAACGGAGTGTAGTTGTTTTGAGATTTTGTGTATGTAAGTGGGATGGTGTGTAGATGTTGTGGAATGGTGTGTATGTATTGTGTAATGGTGTGTAGGTGTTGTGGGATAGTGTGTAGTTGTTATGGGATGGTGTGAAGGTGTTGTTGAATGGTGAGTAGGTGTTATGGGATGATGTGTTGTTTTGGGGTGGTGTTTTGTGGAATGGTGTGTAGGTGTTGTGGAATGGTGTGTAGGTGTTGTGGAATGTTGTGTATGTGTTGTGGAATGTTGTGTATGTGTTGTGGAATGTTGTGTAGGTGTTGTGGAATGTTGTGTAGGTGTTGTGGAATAGTCTGCAGGCGTTGCGGTGTTGTGAAATAGAGTAAAATGACGTGTAGATGTGGAATGGTGAGTAGGCTTTGTGGGATGGCGTATAGGTGTTGTGGAATGGTGTGTATGTGTTGTGCAATGGCGTGCTGTTGTTTGGAGATGGTGACAAAAGTTATAGAAATATGTACAGAAATATCTCCATAAAATATAGTCTGCACATGGATAAATATACTTTGCGACCGTCTTGTGGTTAAAATATATCATATAGAGGCTAATTATACTTGTGGTTAATTAAAATACCAC
Source organism: Physella acuta (assembly GCF_028476545.2). Lineage (NCBI taxonomy): Eukaryota > Metazoa > Mollusca > Gastropoda > Physidae > Physella > Physella acuta. The sequence continues at coordinate 741,443 of NW_026731940.1, read as the reverse complement.
CAGTATAGAGTTGAAATTACCAAAGATTCGTGAGTTGTAGCGGAAGCTGAAAGCTAAACAGGATTTTGTATCGGCTAAGGACTGGCAGGGCGAGCTGGCCTTGTTTGTGCTTGGATTGTGCACACAGCGATTGGTCAACACGGACACACAACGCTCGCGAACAGCGCGGCCTGCAGTAATTTCAATAGCAACCTCCGTGATAAGGATTTTAAATTTTTTATATTTTTTTATTTTTTGGAATAATTTGATAACACCTGTGGGGGTTGGACAAAAGATGGTTGTGTTCGTGTTAAGGAGAAGAGTTGTGACGTAATTGAGAGAATGATGTGGTTTTGTTGGTTAACTGTAAAAAATAAAAATTCGCTGGTTTTTTTAACATGGATAGAGATATTTGTTAACAGGTAAAAACAGGCGTTAAAGAAAATTAAAAAAAGACTCGATTAATAGTGGAAAGAGAATAAGGCAGACGAAGTAGAGTTTATCTGTTTAGTATTTTTATAATACCCAAGCGTTTCCATCATATGAAACTTTAGTTATTTTTTTAAAGACACGTTTGGTTTATTTTTGTAATTATAAGGGCAGATGTTGGACCCGAAACCACGACCCCGACATGACAAAAATATGGTGGGGTTCCTACAAGTGTAGGCGTACTCTTAGACTTCTTAAAGATGTCCTACAGGACATAATAGGACAAATAGATACGCGGGATTCTTAACAGAGGTTATGTCGATCCTCTAGTGTAGAACCTCTATCATCCGCCATGGTTTAGGATTATGTATGTTGTAAGTCCTAAATGCTGCATGTCCTCTATAACCAGCCATGATGTAGGTCATATATGAGGTAGTTCCTCTATGTTATTGGTCCTCTATCATCACTCATGCTGTAGGTCCTCTATCACCAGTAATTTCTCTACCTACAGTCGTGGTGTAGGGCTTCTGTGCTGTAGAACCTATATGCTGTAGGCCCTCTATGCTGTATGTGCTGTATACAGTAGGTACTCTATGCTGTATGTCCTATCTATATATATAATTCTCTTCTGGGAGCCGTTAGAAAACAAGCTGCAAGCGCCTCCTTGCAGTCCCCTCTCTTTCTCTCTATCACTATCACTACCACCCCCACCCCACCCCCACATTGTCTGGTGAGCTGTGGTCACACTAAATGTTTACAAATCGTAGAGCCGTAGAGCCGGGTTTCTATTATTGGCAGATAATTTAGTTCGATTTTAAACCTACAGGAGGTAACTAAGAAATAACTAAGAGGAGGCTGCTTTCACGGGGGGAGGGGGATGGGGGGGGGTGGGGCGGGGGGAGGGTCGGGGTTAGGGTCGGGGTTAGGGGAAAGGGGGGGGGGGGTTAGTGTTTTAAAGCAAATATTTTCAGTGGCAGCATTGATACTGTCGAATTCACAAATTATGAATTACTGAAAAGTAGAAAATGAAACAACTAAATAGCGGCGTATGATACGCTGCGGGTCGGCTCGTATTACTAATAATTCCTCTACCCGCAGTCATGGTGTAATGCCTCTATCAGCAATCATACTGTAGGTCCTCTATGCTGTATGTTTTCTATGCTGTAGGTCCCCTACCAGCGGTCAAGGCGTGATTCCCCCATCAGAAATCATACTGTAGGTCCTCTATGCCTGTAGGTTCTATCAAACATCACTCAGTGGTTCTGGTCAATAGCACCAGGTCGCCATCATGGTAACCAGACGAGGATGAGCTAAACACAGAGCTAAAGGTAGCTGAGCTCAGAGCATACAAGGTACGCCGGAAGCAGAGATTAGATAGGTGACCTAGAAAACTGAGATGATAGAACTTGTATTTCCGGTTTGTTTTTACCACAACTTGACCGACATGTTGGATCAAGGACAATAAACTTAACAACAAGAATTACCGTCATTTTACACTTTCTCGTATAAAGAGTAGCATATTGAGGAAGCATTGTAATAACGTTTACCATTTTTATCGTTTTACACTTCCCTACTTTATGGTATTCCTAAGGGACATATAGTAATCGTGCCAGAAATATAAATCGAGTTTTTCACAAATGTTGACGTTTTACACATTCCCGAGCCGGAAAAACGTAGTTTTGCAATCTTACACTGCGTTTACACTTGCGACATGTATACTATGCATGTCTATAAAAGAAAACTGCAACAAGTTAATGTTATTTGAAAATATTGTTCCCAATGAACGTGTATACTGACTTGTTGCTTTTTCCGAAAGTGTAAAAACGTTGTTATATAGAATACCCAATACTCCAATCGGTGTCCGTCTTCCTTCCCCCCCCCCCCCCCCTCATCCGTCCCTCCATCCCCGGATTAAAACGTCTAACGGAATCGCTGGTTGCAACAAGAAGCGGTTCCTGCATACTTGACACAATACAATTGTTTTGTTTTTGTTCTATTTTAAAGATTCGGTTCACTGACGACCACTGTTCCCGATGTATTCTCTACTCGGAAATGGATTTTAACGTGTCGGAAACATCAGATGCCAGATACTTCCGGATCCGGTTTGGCGAACAGGAAGTCTGCGAGTACAGCATCGCGGTATCGTCGGTCTTCTGCCTAATTTATCCCATAGCGGCGGCCCTGATCTATTTTTATCTGTACAGGAGGGACAACGCCGAGAGGGATGAAAACAAGTAAGTGAGAGTTACCTAACCTGTTATTAAAACTTCTACTAAGGGTAGATTTATTGTTATTGAACATCAGGCTCAACTTGAAGTATTTGCATGACACGAAGAACGATCACAAAATATAGACTGGACATTTAATGACCCATTAACAGTGTTGAATTTGCATAGACGTAGACACCCTCACATATTTTTTTTTAAAAACGTGGGGGACCTTCTCACATATAATACGTGGAACCACCCCCCCCCCCCCACACACACACGTGTTACACACACAATTACTCCCACATCACTGCTGTAATGTAATAAATCGCAAGTGTTTACTGTGAAGGGGTCATGAAGTGCGACCTGCATCAACATCATAACCCATATCAACATCATAACCCATATCAACATTATAACCCATATCAACATCATAACCCATATCAACATCATAGCCCATATCAACATCATAACCCATATCAACATCATAACCCATATCAACATCATAACCCATATCAACAGCATAACCCATATCAACAGCATATCATCATATCTGCTTGGAAAGTACCACCTACACCAATATCTGCACCATCATCAAAACCTGCATAGACGGCACCACCCACACCAACATCACCACCTACACCAGCAGCATCACCTGCGCTAACATTATAACCTGCATCGCCGACACAACATGGAGAATGTAAGGGATTCCGATTTTTGTGTCTATGTTCAATGTTATACTGGATGGATAATCAAAACGTGTCAAAATGTTGCTAAGTTCTCCAGAATGAAACACAATTAGAAGAATGTTTATCAAATTGTTTATAGAAAATTGTTGCACAGTAGCAAGGTTAACGACCTCGCATAAAGACTGACCTACACCCACCTAATCTGATGACAAAGTTACATAAACACACCCCTACACAATAATTCTAACGAAAATTATCATGTCTATTTAAGTTTATTTAAAAACGCTAAATATTTACTAATCCACGTATCTGGATACATATCGGTATCTAACTTTTTATGTATTTCATTTCATCTTTAGATTGGATCTGTCGCATTGCCTTTTTCTCATCCACATCGCAGTAGAGTTTGCGGTAGTTATTTTAATGTTGGTCTCAGCCAGTATGATATCTGCTGGTTTCATGCATTTTTGTCAATCGGTAACAGTCGGGGTAGGCAGGTAAGACAAGTAATCTATCTCATCATAAATAGGCATGTTAACGTGGGGGAAAAAATGTTCAACTGTAGCGAGGTTTGTTTCCCCAAGGGAAATAAACATTAAAATAAAAGCACTGAGTAAATATGAGTTGCCCTTCTTATTAAAAACTCAATCTTCTCTCTATATACAATTCTCTTCTTGGAGACGTTAGAAAACAAGCTGTAAGCGCGCCTTGCAGTCCCCTCTCTTCCTCTCTAGGCATATCGCAACCACCCCACCCCAACATGGTCTGGTGAGCTGTGGTTCACGCTAAATGTTTACAATTGTAGAGACGGGTTTAGTGACGGCTATTTGGGGCAGATAATTTAGTTTGAAACTATTTTAAACTTAGGGGAGGTAATTAAGAGGAGGCTGCTTTCGAATTACTGAAAAGTAGAAAATAATACAACTAAATAGTTGCGTATGATACGCCGCGGGTCGGCTCGTACAAAATAAATCATTCATGTGTTCCAATTATTATTTTTGTAGCTGCATAGATGCCCAGAACTTCTCGGACTGGCGAGGATATGATGGCAGCAATTTCTACGAGGCATTGGCTGTTGCTACAGTGAGTTAAATATAAAAGACGTTAAAATTTATTTATTAAAAAGTTATAAAACAAATCAATATTATTTAACTCTAATAAAGTATGTCAAGCATCAGCTAATAACATATGATTTTGAGGACAAGAAACAGAAAGATATTATATTTTAAGGGGAGACAGACCTTAGTTTACTATACAATTTAATTATTTATGAATTTTTGTTAAAAAATTTTAAAAATGATAAACTAGCAAGAAGTTGAGTGGTTTTATGAAATGGTGACATATTTTAGTGATGTATGTCTAGCACTTACTTAAGATATTTTCATTATTCATCAACACCTCCCCACACACACTCTAGTGAAATTTTACAAATTGTAAAGTGAGACAGAAAATTAAATCCCCCACCTCACTTATAACTTCACTAATGTAAACCGTACTAAAATATTTGTCCAATGTTGCAGGCAGGTGGCTGGCTGTTGTTTGTATCCTGGATGTTTCAAGGCCTGCTGGGATTGTGGAAACTTTGGAGACTCAATGTCCTTCCTGTTCTACCCTGTCTCAGCCACCCAGAGGAATAGCTTCATCTACCCAAATCGTTCAGCCACCCAGAAGAATAGCTTCATCTACCCAAATTGTTCAGTCATCAAAGAGCTACTTTGTTCATGAACATCATTTGTACCTTTTTTTTTTGTTTCATGAGCAGAATTTCATTGTTGAATGTGTGGTACTCACATTTGAGATGACATTCCATAATGTGTCGCTTTTGATATATCGTATTATGTATCAGATTAATCTTGACAAGGGCATCTAAATGAAAGCATTGCTGCCTCAGTTACTTTTACATTAAAGTTACATGACAAGATATCCTGCATGCACTCAAATTAGTTTACATGAAATTTGAAAATTTGCAAGTCCCTGTTTATTGTCTCCTTCCTCATCATCCCCCCCCCCCCCCCCCCCCATTTTTTAAAATTCAATTACCCAAATGTAATTAACTGTATTAGACAAATGTGATTTTTGTTCTGAAACCTGATAACTGGTAGCCTCATTCAAATTACTGCCCAGAAGATGTGAAGAACTGTCGAGAAAGCCAATTTACATTGCAGTCATTACCACTATTTCATCATAAACAGTATTTTTTGTTACATTCCTGACAATTATAAATAACACGACCAGCAGAGCTGAAGTAAACCAAGTACAATGTGGACCACATTCCATTTAACTTATTCACACAGTTGTAACTAAGTTTACTTTCCTATGATTTTTTTTACACTAATTAGTAAATTAACAAGTGAGTTGTTTTACAAAACTAGAATATATAAACATTATTTATTTTGCAATAGATAATTTATATCATGTTTAGAAAATTATTTTAGAATTTAGCATGTATCATTTAAAGCTACAGGGTATTTTATAAATATTATTAGTAATGAAAAGACTTGTCAATGATTGTCAATCTCAGTACAAGTACTTTAAATAATTAGTACAATATCATTTATATATGAAATCCTGCTTTGCATTATTATACAGTATTGCATCTATTTTCAATTTTAACTATTTAAAATAAGACTTGTAAGCTGTTTAATTAATACCTTTACTCATGCAAGAACTTAGGTTAAACTAGTCAATGTAATTCAAGAATTGTATTCTATTAAAATTATCCAAAGAAAATAATTAGTATTTGATTTTGAATTTATGTTCACTGAAGTACTGGGGAAAAAAGTGATTTATTTAGCGCACCATTTCATCTGGCAAAAGTTTACATGTAGATCAATTCCTCTAGTTTTAAACTATAAAAAAAAATATTTAGAGTTCGCTTAACAAGTAAATAGCTATCTGCAAGATTTGAAACGTATCTTGACCAACTACAGGTTTTAGCTTAATTGGCCCACTTATGTATGTCCTCTACAATTCATAATTCCAAAAGTTAGGATCAACAAGAGCATAAAAACCTTTGTCAATAAATAGTATGCAAATCTGAAAAAAGATTTTAGTTCTATGGGTACAAGCATATAATGGTTACATCTACTATGCTAAGATAAAGAATGTTGACAATTTAGTATAGGTGAAGGCATTATGAGCAATGAGGACTGTTAATATGGTATCAGACCTAGATGGTCTGTAGTGTGAATAATATCCTGAATATTTTTATCAGATACTTGAAACTAGTAATACTTGGTTTAAACAATATTTTTAAGATAATTCTAATTACTAGCAACTAGCATACAGATTAGCACAGGTAAGGCATCACAAATATGGACATGAAATTTCAGAAAGAACACAAAGGATCATGAAAGTTAAATTTGTAGCATTTATTTAAACAAGCACTTGAATCAGTTGAAAATGAGCATTTTTACAATTATAAGTATGAAATTTTTAATACAAATGTTCGATACACATCAAGTTAAGACAATTATCTCTGCTTATAAATATGATCATGGGGACCTATGATATCGTTTAGAAATCTAGAATTTTATGGTAATATATGAAGTCTAAAAAACACAAAAATGGTACTAGCATGAAAGACCAGCACATAGTTAAGATGTTAAATATCCTATTTAAATTCAACAGAAACCACAGTGAAAAAAATTTAAATTATTTGCTATGAAATATTGAACAAGCGGCCAATGCTGAGGAGATATCCAGTAACAAACGAGTTCAAGTGTAATTAAGACCTAGAATAATTAGGTATTTCATTTGTTAATAGAATATGAAATCGCTACAAGTTTTTGCTGATCACTAAGAAATGTTTTTATTTCATTAATTTTCTTATCAGCTCATCAACTACAATAGATCAATAATGCTAAAAAATTTAAATTAAAAATTAATCACAAGAAATATTTGTAATACATGCCAAAATATGCAATGCAAAATTTAACATCCTGCTTTGTGGCTATGCTCTGTGATGGTCAATTTAAATACTCAATTAAAGCAACACTTAAGTTACACACAATGAAATTTTATGTCTTTTTTTTTTTAATAAGCAGTAAATTAAGGCTACCTGACAACACAGATAATAGACCACAGTCAAATGTCTTCAGGTGAGATGCAATATGGAAAGGTCCAATGATGGAATTTGTTAACAACAAAAATACTTTAATTATCAAAATATTGATACATTGTCTCAACAAAAGTAAAAATGTATTGAAAATTGAAGTTAAAATATAAACATGAAAATGTATTGAAAAAAAAAATTGATTACCTTGCTGAAAAACTAAAACAATATGGTCTATATATCTAAACCTTGAATGTCAACTATCACTTGTTAAAAGTTTGAAATTAGCAGCTACCCGTGCTTCAGTTGGTGTTTAGGCGGCTTACATGAGTGTGGTGAAGTCGAAATGTTAGGTCCACATAGATCAGCGCAGAGATACAATGCCACATTCCATCAGCTTTTCAATCTTGGCAGCCACATCAGGGTTTTTTAGATGTCTGCAAAATCAATAATAATGCATCTTAACTTAAAGGTTCCACATAAAACAATCACATAGTAGCTCTACTTCAACCCAAAACCTAATATAGCAAGTATACAGGAATACAAAATGAGGTACAACTAACAAAGGCTTACAATACACTAGTGAACAGATTTGTAAAAAAAAAAAAACAACTCACAAGCCGAGAGATAAGCTAGCACAATGTAATTAATTACTCACTCCCTAGCAGCCTTGGGATCCTTGGACATCTGGGCAAGAATCATCTGCATGGCAGGGTCACTGAGAATCTGCTGGACCTCTGGGTTGTTCATTGCTTTTTGTTTCACAGCTTCAGGGTCTTCACTTTCTGCCATCAGGGCTTTTCTGTAACCATCAAGGGCTTCCTACAAACATAAGGATGAGCTATTTAAGGATTTCACACAAAAACTCTTGGCAGTAAAGTTAGAGACAGTATTTTTAATTATCTAAACCAGAAACAGCTAAATTTTAGATAACTGCAATGTAAAAAAAAAAAATTATTTTATAAAATAATCATAACTGATCTCAGGTACAAAATCCTCACATAAGAGTACAGCAAGATGCTACATGCCTAAAATTATATAACTGGACAAGAGTTTTAACTACCTACAGGCAAATTAAAACGGGAAATTAGAAGTAAGTTAAATCTTTCTAACTTGATACTTACTGAGTTACTAGGATCTAAGTCTAATGCCTTTTGATATGCTAAAGTTGCTTTAGTTGGTTCCTTCATAGCTAACAAAACAGCACCTTTTCGCAAAAAGCCTTTAACTAGAGAAAAACAAGCAGGATGTTAGAACACCTAAGCAAAAAAAAAGTACTGTCGGAAATATTTTTACTTAATATGCAAGCAAGCAGAAGATATTGAAAAATAACACTTAAACCCATTTGATGGCAATAGAATTTTTTTTAAAGTTTAGTGATTAAAGAGAGCGTTTCCCAAACAATTGCATCTACATTTTACAACATAATATTCATATGGCAAATCAAGCTCACCCAGCAATAATAATACAAATACAAGAAACCTTGACGATACAGGGTGAGAAACGAATGATCTGTCACAATTACATAACACAAGCGCAGCATGTCAGCCCCGAAATGCCTTTTTAAAATTTTGATAGTGGCAAGCCGTTTTACTCTACTGAGAACTACTTTATAAATAACCCACCAACTATAGAGTACAATGCTGCAGCGTGCAGGAAATTTAATGGCGGTCTTAGAAAATTAATAATTAACAAACAAAAAATTTAAGCAATAGCCCATAACAGGTATGAAAGAAGATAATATATGAAAGAATAAAATGACTGAATTATAAATAATGTAGAGTAAGCTCAGATAAACAATATTCTGTTTGCAGTCTTTATATCTTCTTTTAATAAGCTGCCACAGTGCAACAATCATCTATCTAGAATTTGTAGATTAAAAAGAACTTAAAACTCAATCCTTTAGATATAACATAGATTTCAGTTAAAACCCAAACTAAAAACTTATCAAAATAACTTACTAAATTTAGGGTCTAATTTTATACACTCTTCACTATCTTTAAGAGCCATAGCAAACTCCATCAGCTTGGTATAACAAGCGGCTCTGTTACTGTAGATTTTAGCGTCATCTGGGTTGCGTCTAATGGCTTCTGTGTAGTGCTGTACAGCTAACGGGAAGTTGCCTAAAAATTTAAAACAGAAAAAAGGTTGATTTATTGTTATAGTGTGTTGTTTGTCTCAAAAGACATCTAGGAGGTGCATGAATATTTTGATATTAGAACAAATATTTGTATTGGTAAGTAATAATAATAATATAAGTTTTAAAAATTCACTGTTTGTGATTTGAATTGTACTTCTCATGGGCAGAGATTTAACCAGATGAGAGTAAACTCCAAACTCAAACAACTGCTACCATGTAGACAGCTTTTGGGTAGACAAAAGCTAAGGAAGCAAATCCACTAAAAAAGCAGGTGAAGTCTGATTTCAGTTGGCCATATGGCACGGAACAAAAACAATCATTAAAAAGAAGCTTTTCAAACTGAACAATATCAAAAACTTCCTCTGGATATGGATCTGATTAAGAAAGGTTACGGCTTGCAATGGTTTGAAAATAAATGTGTGATTCCAAAATTAAAGAGGGAGTAGCAGCGAAAACCTAACTCTGATGGGTACCCAACTCATGTTAGGGAAAGTAAAGGCGGCTAGGCATAGTGCTGACCACACTATCTCTTTATATGCTGAGGTCACAGAAACAAGTGAACTCTACTTCACTTGGCCCTAGACCGTCAGTTTGAAAAAGGAAATTTACTTTTAGCAGCAAAAATAAAAATATTGGTAGATAAATTTACCTACCAAAAATGCAAGAGATCAGTGGTAAAGAATTGTGTCTCAAGACAACTAAAATCAATTTTCAGAACAGTAATAATTAAAAATACAGCTCAGCTTGATTTATATTTGAAATATGTATAGCAGGCTGAAAATTAAATCTCATGATAATTCACACACTCTACCTGGACATTGGACATTTTTTCAGTAAGCAAACTTTTACCTTCTTTAAAAGCAGCATTTCCCTTCTCTTTTTCCTCAAGAGATAGTTCTGGATTTATGTATGCTAACCTCTCTTTTTCTTTTATTTTCTGCTGAACCTGTAAGTTAATGGCAGCAATATCAGTCATAAAATAACAGCTAAACCCATTAATAGTGTAAACCAGAACAGAACACTTAAAATTAACTATAGTTTAAAAAACAAAATAATCTTCACATTCCAAAATTAGGTCTATTTAGATTATTAAATTTAAAAAATTAAAAATCCAATGAACAAATTACAATATTATAAAACTTAAAACAACAAAAATAGTATTTATAAGGACAAGTCAAACTGAAACATACAAACCTCTTGAACTTTTTTAACTATATCAGGTTGTCTATGTTCTGATAAACTTTTGTTAAAATAAGTAAGAGCCTGCTGTAATTCATCTTTCTTTAAATACGCAGTTGCTATTCTTGCTAAAGCCCTAAAAAAAAAAAACCACAAGTTTAAACAAATAACAGGAAATAGTAATAAAACATTTATAACAATAAGCAAATGCTCATTTTAACAATAAAGTTTAAGATTAAAAACTTGTAAACTGAATTTACTTTGCAATTAACTGAAAGTCAGCCCTGTTCTCCCGACCTATATCAACAGCCTGCTCACAAGTTTTAATACACTCATCTAATCTGCCTTGTTCAAAATATACAGCTGTGAAGAAAAATCATTAAATTCAATTTAACGTAATTAGTAAAATATATATACATAGGCCCTACAACTTACTGAAAATAAATATAAGTTAAATTTAAATAGATAGGCCTATACATAGACTAATATTAAATTTCAGTCAAGTAAGACCTATATGTTCAGTTCGTAAAGCAAGCTTACCCCCTTTATTAGTTAGGAGTGTCATGTTTGTGGGATCAAGTTGAAAAGCAGCTTCATAGTGCTGCAACGCCGCATCAAAATTCTTTTGTTTATAAGCTGCATTCCCCTTTTCTTTCTCTTCAAGAGCCTAGAAAAAAATTAGCTCAAATGATGATACATTGTAAAATTAATTAGGCCAATTACACAAACAATTGATATCACATGGGTTACGGAAGGGAGTGTTGTGCCATAGTTCTGAGTGACAATAAATATTAAATCAAGTAATTTAAGTACGAACTAAAAACCTCAAATTTAGTGCCTAATGGATTAAAATTAAATATTATAAATAGGCCTATGAATGTTTATTATTCAGCGGTCATGTTTAAATTGAAAATCGAGTAAATTTTAGATTTAAAAAGAAAATATAGTAAGGCTAAGGCCTAAATAATTAAAGCACTAATTTAGAATTTTAGATTATTCTAGAAGATCAAAGATTCTAGATTATTCTAGAATCTAGATCTAGAGAAGATCCAGATCTAGCAACTAGAATAAGCTAGTATCCTAGTGGGCACTAGATCTAGACTAGATCTTATAATTCTACAGTCTACACTGTACACTATTCTTAGAATCTAAGATCCGATTTTTTTTAGAATATCAGTAGGCCTACAGTTCAGTAGACTTTGTAGTGTAGATTACTGAAGAATCTAGAATAGAGCCTATTAAAATTATAATCTACCTTATCTAGATTCTAGATTATTTTAGATTATACACAAGATCTGGAATCTAGTCAATATACTAGAAAAATCAAAGTAATGGTTGCTACAGTACAGTCGGTTACTGTTACTTCTAAGACTAGAGAGAGTAGAGTACTTTACTAAAGACAAAAGAGAGTCGGTAACAGAGTCTCAAAAGAGTTAATCAGAGTAACAGTGAGTAGATGGAAGATTGCTACACCAACGAAATATTTAGTATAAACGAACAAAACGAATAATTGCTATAGTTCACTAGATGTGTATTACATTTTCATTAATTTAAAAACTCAATTGATATGTTAAATTATATCAATAAATTATAGTTGAAATGAGAATTACAGACCTTGCTTTTAGTATCAGCCATGGTAAAGAATTTTCTGGCAATACACGAGTTCTAGAAAGTATTATTACCCTTGTTTAAGCCAGATTTACCGATGTTTTGATGCCTAAATGTGTCATTAAATTTTAATGTTTGTTATATTTTAACCTGAATATAAATTTTAATATTTAATCATTCGCACATGTTATAGAAAAGTAAAAACCCAATTTTAAAGTTAGGTTTTATATACAAGTTATGAAAATACAAAAACTTTGTAACAAATTCCAACAGGCAGATTTTGTTCATTGTCAGCGGTCGCGCATGCGCCCAATAAATTTTGCTATGCCTAGGCCTATTCATGAAGAGCTCTTATTCTGAAATAAAACAAATCGCATTAATTATTGGAAATGGCAATCATTCATAGGCCTAACTACGCACTAGTTGTACCTTACTCATGTTACCCTGGCGTTATATCTACCTCATTAACATTGCTTAGAACATGAGCGCCAACATTCCCATACCCCATCGGGAAACACTGAGCAATTGCTACTAGATCTAGTTGGATATTTTAAATTATTAGAATCACAAAAATTAGGATATTTTCATAAGAATTAATAATTAGGACAGAGTTTCTTTCAGGCATCTTGGGAGGAGGGGGGGGGGGGGAGGCGGAGAAAGTCTACGAAATGGAATTTATATAGAAAATATAAACTTTTATCTGTGTCCGCCCAAACCCCCGCCATGAAAATTTAGCCCCCCCCCCCCCCCCCCCCCCCCCCCCCGGCGAAAAAAATATGAATTAACACTGAATTAGAATACTACAGTGATATATATCTAGTCAAATCTAGTGGCTAAAAAGCTTTTAAAATGGTATGCCAGTTATAAAGTTACCTTTCGAACATGTCGGTCTAAGGGCGCGTGAATTAGAGTTTACCTAGGTTTCTTTGAGTGTGGTCAGGACAGCACCTAGCAGGGGCGTAGCGTGGGGGGGGGGGGCGGGAGTGCGGACCGCACCGGGTGACACCATCTATGGGGGTGACACCAAGGCAAAAAATAGCAAAATATATACAGACAAATAATAATTCCACTTAAATAAGTGCTTAATTAGAGTGTTAAATAGTCTTTTAAGAGCGAATTTGACAAATCCCGACAAGGGGGTGGGGGGGGGGGGGGGTGACACCATGACGTAAACCTGCTAATGATAAAGAAAACATGCAACATCAAGCTGTGTTGTATTTATAACCGACTATAGATAAAAATCGTTATTATTATATCTGAGCACAGTTTAAAGCAATCGCCGCGGGGGAGGGGTGAGTGGGGGGAAGTTACATTAACTCAAGGTTGCATAATATGCCTGAGGTAAACGGTTTGGTTGAGTGTCGTAATAACTTATAAGTTAATCCATGAATAGGGAAGACTAAGAGGGGAGGTTAAAAAATTAAATACATAAAAATAAATGTTAATACATACACATGCGTTTATACATACTTAAATAAATTCAAATTTGGCAGGCAATAGAACACGGGGGTCGGTGCCGGTTGCCTTATATGAGCTATATTACGGGAAAAAAACTTTTGTCGAACGACCCTCTTGATATTTTGTGAGATCGTAGACCTACCATGGAGAGTAACAAAAAAAAAACAATATTCCCGTCGGATAAACCCCTTAGGGTCGTTAGATTTGTCTAGATACCGTATTTTCTTATATAAACAATTGTTTATGAAAAAGTAAACAAAGACTACGTCATTTGGTATGTGTACAGGAGAGATAACTATTAAAGTATTAATTTTTTTTAAATGTGTATACTTTTTTAAAAGAATTAACAAACATCATAAAGTAAAGCATTCGTTTAAATAAATATTTCGTTATAAATTAAATAATTGATTGTACTGACATTGTAAAAGTTCATTCCCAAAGTGAATTCAATATAATATTTGATTTGTACTTTTAAGGAAGCTTTTGCAGTTCTAATAACCTAGCGAGTGATAAGTTTGCGAATACCCCATCAATGGTTGCATGACTTAAAATTACACAGGGTGTTTAAGGGGGAAGGCTCCGGTAAAAAAAAAAAAAAACTTTTTTAATACTCGTTAGAAAACAGTTATTTTTTTACAGCTTTATTAAGATACTTCCGCATATGAATTTTCAAATTGTGGGGCCATTAAAAACACTAGTTTTAATGCCCCAAAATTCCCCAAAATTAAGTGTTTTGAACGGACCCGAATTTTGAAAATTCATAAAAATTCATAATAAATTATTTTGAAGATATGCGCTTAGAATTTTTAGCTGAGTGCCCCCAAAATATGGAAGAATATTATGAATTCATTGTTTATTGGGCATAAAATATAATATTTTATGGATGGTGGAAAACCTACTAGGGGGTTAATTTTTCAAGATGGCCGCCGTTGTCATAGTTACCAAGATTTTTCCACGAATTTTTTTTAGTGGAACTGCATATGCGGATGTATCTTAATAAAGCTGTAAAGAAATAACTGTTTTCTAACGAGTATTAAAATTATTTTTTTTACCGGAGCCTCCCCCCTTAAGCTTAGGCCCTAAGTACTCCACATAACAGCCATTCACCAATTTATCATTCAATTTCTCAAAAGTTTTTTGAAAACGTAAGCGAAGCTAGGCAGTAGGCCTATTCCTATATATATATATATATATATATATATATATATATATATATATATATATATATATATATATATATATATATATATTCATATATGGGGTGGGGTAGAGCTTGGGGGGGGGGGGGAAGGTTAACACAATAGCCTGTAATAATGACAATCTACCCCCTACCCTCTTCTTTCTGCACAAATATTTGCGTGACCCAAAATCTAAAAATAAAGTCACAAGGTTATCGTTCTGGATGGTTTGTTCTGGTCATGTAACGTTATCAGACATGCGCCATAACATAATGGGATCTAAAGTTTCAGCAGACGACCTGCGCCTGTCATGCAGACGAAGCAGACGGCGGTAAGTGATCGTCTGGTGGCTGCATTATCCTGTTTCCAGGTCTGCTGGCAGAACCAAAATCAAAATCTCTGAGGGTAAGTTGGATGAATTTTATATATTTATTTCTACCAGCATTTTCTTACGAAGATCTTTCAGTACATTAAAATAATGCAATAGTGCTTAATTAAATGATAGGTCATTTTTAAGATATGTTCTCGTGTACAGAAGTATCCTTTTAGAGGCTTGCTTTAAACACAGAACATCTACAGCAGCTAGTCGATAACAGAGAGGTCAAGCTGCGTGTACTTGTCATTGGATAATGATGAAGAAATTACTCTAATTTGATAAAACAAAGACATAATGTATAACATTAGGTATACTTATTAACCGCCCCGCCCCCTAAAATGGTATTCCATCTCAATGCACACACACACATACATAATCATTATATATATATATATATATATATATATATATATATATATATATATATATATATATATATATATATATTTACGGGCCCATATGCGTGTGTTTGTGTGTGTGTGTGTGAGTGTGGTTGTGATTGTTCAGCTGTTAGAACCGTACAAATAAAGGAATTCAAATCCGACTCAAAAGATATTTAGCCAATGTATAATTGACCTTTGTACTTATTTACCATCACTGTATGGGGCTACATTGTACTGATATCCGCACAAGTACAGCTTTAATTCGAGGCAGGCCCTGTTGTGTGTCCGTCCCCCAATGCAATCCCGTCATGCTGACAGCCGCTGGAGTGTGACACACAAAGCTTAGCTTATCGTTCTGCTGATCGCCAGTTTCTAAACACCCCAGGTCTATTCATCGAGTGTTTACTCAACTCGCGTTTAAAAGCCTGGCACACTTGCAGATCTAGGTAACCTCAGAGCACGGACGGCTACGGTGGTTCTTTTACAACTTAAATTGGATGGAGGGGAGTTTTGACCCTCTAAACATCCACCTTGATACGCCACGCATTCGAAAGGATTAAAGTGTTGTTTATCATTTGCTATTATATATATATATATATATATATATATATATATATATATATATATATATATATATATATATATATACATATATATTTTGTTTACATATATATATATATATATATATATATATATATATATATATATATATATATATATATATATATATATATATATATATATATATATATATATATATATATATATATATATATATATATATATATATATATATATATATATATATATAAAATGTTAAATCATATATTATGTTTTGCTATGTTATGTGGTTAGTAGGGTAGGTAAAGACATTCATTTGAGTTATAATCTCTGTATATTCCTTAAGATTAATTTTTATAACCAGCTGTGTATGTGTGTGGTGGATTACAATTCAATCACGTACAAGCAATTGTTTATTCATCCTCTCCAGATGTTGATCACTGGTTTAGCAGTGTTCATCCTAACGGTCAGCTGCGTCACAGCTGTTGTGGTGGACTCACCGTTTGGTCGGGTCAAAGGTCAGGAGATAACAGCCAAGAATGGGAAGAGTTTTTATTCTTTTCAAGGCATACCCTTTGCTAAACCACCAGTCGGGGAGCTAAGATTTGCTAAACCTGTAGCACACCCTAAGATAGGTAAGATCTCATCTATTCATAAACTGATCATTTGCATTCAAGTTTTCTCTGTAATAATTAATGATTTTTATTTGGCATAATTGTGATGCCGGAAACCCTTCAATCATTATCAGTTTATCTACAATGGAATACTGTGAATTTTCCTTGTCAATGTGCAATGTTTTTTTCCCCCTGGAGATCGACAGCACACAGCTTGTTTATCCTCCCCAGTGGCGTAGCCAGGATCGTCTTAAGGTGGGGGGGGGTCCAATTTTTACCCGGGGACAAACTTTCGATTTGCACCCCTCCCCTCAAACTTTCGATTTGCACCCCCCTCAAACTTTCGATTTGCACACCCCCCCCCTCAAACTTTCGATTTGCACCCCCCTCATACTTTTTCTATATACCGAGGGGTCTATGGGGGGTTATGACCCCCCCCCCCTAACCCCCCTGCCTACGCCACTTATCCCCCCCCCCCACTACCGGAAGAAATATAAAAATTAAAAATATAAAACTTATTTAAAGTACATGTATACGTTAATTGCAAGTGCACCCCCCCCCCAGGTTTAAAAAAAAACACTGGAAATAGTTTTTAGTGTTAACAAATATTGTTCTTAATCCGTGGACACAATCTGCTATTTTGAATTATTTTTAAAAATATTTCTTTGCAGCAGGCACGCTGGAGGCCTTAGCAATGAAGCCTTCGTGCGTTCAGGAAACCTATGCTCTGCTACCCGGCGAAGAAATATCTGAAGATTGTCTTTACTTAAATATTTACGCTAAAGAGATCAGACCAGCGCGGCAACCTTCAAAAGTTTTAGTGTGGATTCATGGCGGTGGATTTTTATTAGGTTCCTACTTCATGTACAACTGCGAGAGCTTTGTAACCAATCATGACGTCATCGTGGTGACGATTAGTTACAGGTTAGGAGCATTGGGGTTTCTGAGCACTGAAAACGAGGCTAGCAAGGGAAATTACGGCATGTGGGATCAGGTTTTGGCATTGAGGTGGGTCAAGGACAACATAGCTGCCTTTGGAGGAGACCCGAACGATGTAGCCATTGCTGGAGAATCAGCAGGTGGCGCCTCCGTGTCGTTGCTGTCAGTTAGCCCAGCAGCCACAGGGTTGTTTACTAAGGCCTTCTCTACAAGCGGAAGCGCCACCTCACTGTTTACTCAATATTTCAACGCTCAGACTGAAGCGCTGAAAATAGCGAAACAAGTCAATTGCTGGGATGGGGAATTAGATGCTAAGATCAGCCTGCGACAGAGTGAAATCATTGTTGAATGTTTGAGAACACGACCAGCAGAGGAACTGACGAAAGGTGTTGTCTATAAGCTAGACAGGATGCCATTTGTTCCACGAGTCGACGGCGAATTTCTACCACAATCTCCGTTAAAACTTGTCAGAGATAATCGTTATCTTGAATCGTTAGGTTTTTACGAGAGGTCGTATTTGGTTTCGTTTAACAACTATGAGCAATCGGTAATAGAACTCATCTTGTATTTCCATGATCAAACCATCAATGCGAGAAACGTCTCAATAGACGAGAAAGCCAGACAAAAGCAAGAGTTGTATCAAACCCTTCCAGGTTTGGCCGTTCGTGATCGTTTGGAGGTGGAAGACGTACCTCAGAACTTAATAGATCGTATTTACGGGTGGTATACACGTCGATACATCGGGGTCAAATCCTTGGCTGCTCTGTTTACTGATTTGTTTTTTGAAATTCCTACTTTCGAAATGCTCAACGTCATGTCGCGGAAGAACTCCACCAATGCTAGACTATTATATTTTAACCACTTCCCTCAATTTGTGTCGGGTTCTATAAGAGGGATGCCCCATGTTCTTGACCTCGTCTACTGGTTTGATATCCCGTTGGAGGTGATTCGCAGTTTTGTGGGTATCGAGTCTCAAGGAAACTTCACCGCTGAAGATCACGAACTTAAAAGAGTGTATTCTTCAATCATTGCTGACTTCGTTAAAACAGGGTAACTAAGTGCTACATTTTTCATATGAAAAATATGACATTAATTTAACTCACTGAATTTATTTTGTTTACTAAAAATCGAATACTTTTTTTTTCTCAGAAATGCCGAGAGATCCATTCTACCAAGTCTGCCCGGTGGATGGCCGACCTATGACCCAGTTGAATCGCCTTACCTTGACTTCAATCCTCATTTCAGCATTCAACGTAACCTAGCGCGAGAAAAACGGTTGCTATGGGAGACGCTAGTTCCGCAGTGGGCGACAGGTGACAGGAATATCGAGCACTTGGAACTATGAAGGAGTTTTGTTTGTTTTGTCCATACATGGAGGCGCACATTTTTTAGATGGTGTTTAGAATCTCACCCATGGCCCATCTCACTCACAAAAATTAAAATCCCTCAAATAATACCTTGCAGTCTCTTCCCTAATTCGCTAAAAATAGTAAAATAATTAACGAGCTTTTTTTTAGTAAGGGATATAATCAGTAATTACTTTGATTTTGTTGGAAAACATCGTTATCTACAATTTAATTTTAGCAAACTCGGATCAAAATTAATTATAAGTATAAAAGTTTTTAAAAGAAATACTAATACAAACAGCTTAAATTTGATTTTATAAGTTGGCGTATAAAATTCTAAAGTCATCAAACAGCGTCATCTAAGTTCGATATCCACACACCCACAGATTGTGCGTTCATTATGGATTATTTCTAATCCGCAAAATTTTATGGCGTAGGCCTATATATTGACAGTAATAATAATGTTAAAATATATAGTACTATAACCATTTTAAAATATAGACCATGAGAGTAACATTTTGAAACACATAATATTGGCCTATTATAACGTGTTTCAATATATAGCCTAATACAATGTTTTAAATATTTTTATACCGTTTTGTAATTAATTATCCTTGTGTATTAATACGACAGTAATAAAACATACTAACCCATTAGACTTGCCGTTGTTTTGCTTACACTGTAAAAGATGTTGTTACCCGTTCATGCCGTATCTTTCTAAAAGGACTGGGTTTACACGGAGAAGTCTTTATCCAGATTAATCTTATATGACACCAACATTATACTTACACTAACTTACAGCTCATAAACAACGTTAAAATGCAGGATCAGAAACAAAAAGGATGTTTACTAAAAACACGCCATTCTACTTATCAACTGGTGGCTCTCTCTCTCCATCGTGAATTCCCTCATACACACAATACCTATCATCCTTATCAGATATCGTCAAATTAATCACCTTCAAACAAGTAAATTAAATAGGCTCTTAATATACACAGCAGACACCACAAATTCATTGCACACCTCAAGTTTCCGCTTACATTCGTCTCCGGTGAAAATGCAAGAATATTTACATTTTAATTTAATGACACAAAATGTTCATCATTTAAATTAAATTAAAAAGTTGTTATGAATAAAAGCAGGGGAAATAACAAAGATTACGTCCTAGCAAGTGCTCGCTCTGTCCATCGTAAGTTAAAATATTGCAAGCACAGATTCATCAGCTTCCATTGAAACGTTTTCATTTCAAACTAAACTTGGTTGTCAAACCCATTGACAATGCAATGCGCATTAAATAGTAACATTTCATCAGATATTTCATTGGTTTAGAAAGTATCAAAGTTTGCGCACTTTTAATGCCTTCGACTGTGGCACAGGTTTTTAAGGAAAAGGCTTACTTCTTCTTCTTCTACGTTCTTAATTTTTAGTGTTGGAAGGGATCGAGCCTTATCTGGTAACGGGTTTGAACTCGAGACTTTTTCGAATTTACCAACCATGAGCATTTTGCCGACTCGACCACGCCTCCACAATTAAGGATACGTGTCAACTGGTTATGCGCCATTGAGGCCATTGTCTCCGATTTCAGCCTGCTTTTTTAAAAATTTGCTTCCATAGCCTTTGTCCTACCAAGAACAAACTACAAGGAAGCATTTGTTTGAAGAGCGGCTGTCTCCAGCTAACGAGCCTCATCTGCCCGAGGGTTCGAACTCGAGACTTTTCGGTTTAGCAACCATGAGATTCACCGACTCCACCAGGCCTACGATTTGTGTCTGTTAAGGGTAGACAACGTCTGTAAGAAAAACAACATACCGTGCATGTTTCAAAGCGTTTAATAACTCCATATGTTAATACTTTTTAAACAATAAACATTAATAGTTAAAAATCGCCGCTAGCTGTTTAGACTTCCGTGGGAACCACGAAACGATTTTAATAAAAAACACCCTTTCTATCCTTCATAATTTTGTTCAACAAAACGATAAATCTAGCTATAGATTTAGATTCCTTTTGTAATACAAATGTGTACGTAAAACTATCAACACGAATAAGGGGTTGGTGCTACATTAACATTAATATTTCCTTATGTATTTCGTAAGCTAAATGTGCAAATATAAAAAATGTGGATGATAAAATAGTTGTTTGTGGAAAGTTTCAATCTTGTATACAACTGGCTCCCGGAATTGAAATGTAATAACGTGAAAAAGAGGGGAGAAAAAGCGCACTGTACGGTTCATGTTACTAAAAACGATAAAAGACATCTTGTTGTGTATGGCAGAGACATTTGTCGAATGATAAAAAAAACAACGTTGGTTAGAAATATTTTTCTATGTAAGCAGAAATTATGTATACAACAGGTAATGCATTGGTAACTATTTAAAATGAAACATGATATTACTAGATTGTTATTCTAAGAACAACTTACTATTAAAACACATGATTAAGCTTTATTTGTTAGCTGATTTGCTCATGTTATTCTGTTGCAGTGCCCCCACCCCTCTCCCCGAATTTTTGCCAGGTTAAGCATTTTTGTAAAAGCTTTGAATGACTATTGCATAATCGTTTATGTGTTGTTTTTTTTTAAATCAACGTCGTCTTCAATGCATAATTTAATATATCAAAGTCAACATACTACTCGCAGCCGTAAATTATTTAGGCCTATATCAATACCAAAGTTTGACAAGTGAGGCCTGCCGTTTTTATTTAACAGCTATTACTATACAATATAATATAACCTGTTTCATTGTAAATCATCACAGTTCCCCATTTTTAAATCATCACAGTTCTACAATTTCAAATCATCACAGTTCTACGTGCTCTATACTTCTGTCAGCTGTAATCCAATGTGGAACCAACGTCTCCCATAACAACCGTTTTTCTCGTCCTATGTTACGTTGGATGCTGAGATGAGCATTGAGGTCAAGGTAATGCGATTCAACGGGGTCGTAGGTCGGCCAACCGTCAGGGAGGCTTTGTAGAATGGCGTTCTCGGCATTTCTGATGAAAATAAAATTGTTTTTCAAAATATTAAACACTAGGCATACTGCCTAGCTTCGCTTAGGTTTTTAAATAACATTTGAGAATTTGAATACTTAATTATTTAGCGATGGATTTGGTGTTGAGTGCTTTAATTTAAACAGTAATGCTAACTTTAGAAAAAAATGTTTTAGTTTGTCATTTAAATACCGTTCTCAGAGAAATATCGGAAAGTACGCAATGTATAAGTAAAATGGAATTAGAACTAAACAGCTTCCATGAACAGTACATCTCATAGTTTTTATTACATTGCCTTTTGAAATTTATTTATTTATTTAATTGGGATACGTAACTAAATTAACAACTTAATTTTGTACTAAACAAATGCTATACTTCGTCATTTTCTGTTTCTGTTTAAAATAGTATACAATTATTTGAAAAATAATAATTTAAAAAACGTTACCTCCCTTGAAAACTGAACGTATGACGTATGTCTTTGTTTTTTTTTTACAAACAGTTGCTATGCTTATATAAGAGATTATGGTATATGAACATATTTAACAACTATAATGGCTGTTTCCGACGGGATTAAAGTTTTTTTGTTAGCCTCCAGGGTCGGTCTACGACGTCACATAATATTAAGGGAATCGTTCGTCAATTTATTTATATATATATATCTCATATAAGGAGATTTCACTCAAGATCATCTTTTAGCCCTCGTCGAGGGCTTTGAGTCTGACCAACAGTTTTTCCATACGGCCTAGTCATCTATATTAGTGTATGCAAAAAATTAGCCAGATATACTGAGCTTAAGTACCCTAAAGTCTGCGTTGAAATGACACTCTATTTTTCCCATAAAATACAAAGATTATATAGGGAAATACAACTGGTCAGTTTTGACCGCTTTACAAAGTTTTCCCAGATATGCCGAGTTTTTTGTTACACCCCAAGGTGTTCTTCTACCACCTCACAAAATATCAAGGGGGTTCGTCGGAGTAAATTTTTTTTCGTAATAGAGCTCATATAAAGAGAATTTCACTCGCGGTCTCTTTTTAGCCCTCGTCGAGGGCTTTGAGTGTAACCGACAGTTTTCCCTAAAGGTCAAGCCATTGACCTAGGAGCATGCAAAAAATTAGCCAGATATACTGAGTTTAAGTACCCTAAAGTCTGCGTTGAAATGACCCTCTGTTTTTCCCATAAAATACAAAGATTATATAGGGAAATACAACTGGTCAGTTTTGACCGCTTTACGAAGTTTTCCCAGATATGCCGAGTTTTTTGTGACACCCCTAGGTGTTCTTCTACCACCTCACAAAATATAAAGGGGGGTCGTCGGAGGAAATTTTTTTTCGTAATAGAGCTCATATAAAGAGAATTTCACTCGCGGTCACTTTTTAGCCCTCGTCGAGGGCTTTGAGTGTAACCGACAGTTTTCCCTAAAGGTCAATCCATTGACCTAGGAGCATGCAAAAAAATTAGTCAGATATACTGAGCTTAAGTACCCTAAAGTCTGCGTTGAAAAGACCCTCTGTTTTCCCCATAAAATACAAAGATTATATAGGGAAATACAACTGGTCAGTTTTGACCCCTTTACGAAGTTTTCCCAGATATGCCGAGTTTTTTGTGACACCCCAAGGTGTTCTCCTACCACCTCACAAAATTTCAAGGGGGGTCGTCGGGGGAATTTTTTTTTCGTAATAGAGCTCATATAATGAGAATTTCACTCGCGGTCACTTTTTAGCCCTCGTCGAGTGCTTTGAGTGTAACCGACAGTTTTCCCTAAAGGTCAAGCCATTTACCTATAAGCATGCCAAAACTGAGCCAGATGTAAAGAGGGTAAGTGCCATAAAATCCGTTTTGAAATGACCCTCTGTTTTCCCCATAAAATACAAAGATTATATAGGGAAATACGACTGGTCAGTTTTGACCCATTTCCCGATTTTTCCCGGACATGGCGAGTTTTTTGTGACACCCCAAGGCGTTCTCCTACCACCTCACAAAATATCAAGGGGGGTCGTCGGAGGAATTTTTTTTTCGTAATAGAGCTCATATAAAGAGAATTTCACTCGCGGTCACTTTTTAGCCCTCGTCGAGGGCTTTGAGTGTAACCGACAGATTTCCCTAAAGGTCAAGCCATTTACCTATAAGCATGCCAAAACTGAGCCAGATGTAAAGAGCGTAAGTGCCATAAAATCCGTTTTGAAATGACCCTCTGTTTTCCCCATAAAATACAAAGATTATATAGGGAAATACGACTGGTCAGTTTTGACCCATTTCCCGATTTTTCCCGGACATGGCGAGTTTTTTGTGACACCCCAAGGCGTTCTCCTACCACCTCACAAAATATCAAGGGGGGTCGTCGGAGGAATTTTTTTTTCGTAATAGAGCTCATATAAAGAGAATTTCACTCGCGGTCACTTTTTAGCCCTCGTCGAGGGCTTTGAGTGTAACCGACAGATTTCCCTAAAGGTCAAGCCATTTACCTATAAGCATGCCAAAACTGAGCCAGATGTAAAGAGCGTAAGTGCCATAAAATCCGTTTTGAAATGACCCTCTGTTTTCCCCATAAAATACAAAGATTATATAGGGAAATACGACTGGTCAGTTTTGACCCATTTCCCGATTTTTCCCGGACATGGCGAGTTTTTTGTGACACCCCAAGGTGTTCTTCTACCACCTCACAAAATATCAAGGGGGGTCGTCGGAGGAATTTTTTTTTCGTAATAGAGCTCATATAATGAGAATTTCACTCGCGGTCACTTTTTAGCCCTCGTCGAGGGCTTTGAGTGTAACCGACAGTTTTCCCTAAAGGTCAAGCCATTGACCTAGGAGCATGCAAAAAATTAGCCAGATATACTGAGCATAAGTATCCTAAAGTCTGCGTTGAAATGACCAACTGTTTTTCCCATAAAATACAAAGATTATATAGGGAAATACAACTGGTCAGTTTTGACCCCTTTACGAAGTTTTCCCAGATATGCCGAGTTTTTTGTGACACCCCAAGGTGTTCTCCTACCACCTCACAAAATTTCAAGGGGGGTCGTCGGAGGAATTTTTTTTTCGTAATAGAGCTCATATAATGAGAATTTCACTCGCGGTCACTTTTTAGCCCTCGTCGAGGGCTTTGAGTGTAACCGACAGTTTTCCCTAAAGGTCAAGCCATTGACCTAGGAGCATGCAAAAAATTAGCCAGATATACTGAGCTTAAGTATCCTAAAGTCTGCGTTGAAATGACCCTCTGTTTTTCCCATAAAATACAAAGATTATATAGGGAAATACAACTGGTCAGTTTTGACCCCTTTACGAAGTTTTTCCAGATATGCCGAGTTTTTTGTGACACCCCAAGGTGTTCTCCTACCACCTCACAAAATTTCAAGGGGGGTCGTCGGAGGATTTTTTTTTTTCGTAATAGAGCTCATATAAAGAGAATTTCACTCGCGGTCACTTTTTAGCCCTCGTCGAGGGCTTTGAGTGTAACCGACAGTTTTCCCTAAAGGTCAAGCCATTGACCTAGGAACATGCAAAAAATTAGCCAGATATACTGATCTTAAGTACCCTAAAGTCTGCGTTGAAATGACCCTCTGTTTTTGCCATAAAATACAAAGAATATATAGGGAAATACAACTGGTCAGTTTTGACCGCTCTACGAAGTTTTCCCAGATATGCCGAGTTTTTTGTGACACCCCTAGGTGTTCTTCTACCACCTCACAAAATATCAAGGGGGGTCGTCGGAGGAATTTTTTTTTCGTAATATACCCCATATAAGGCGCCGGTCAGTCGAGGTCAGTTTTGACCCCCTCCCCGTAGACTTTTCGGCCAACCGTCACCGGCCCTCGTGTTCTATCGCCCCAAGGCACCATCGTGCCAAATTTGACGCGCCTGCGGCGCCGGGAAGTGCCCTATCGGGCACCCGACCACTTTGCTTTATATATATAGATTTTAAAATAAGCAAGATACGCAGAGGCGTAGCGACCCTTCCCGACGCCCTGGAACAAACTTTCGATTTGCACCCCTCTCAAACTTTCGATTTGCACCCCCCCCCCCCCTCAAACTTTCGATTACTTTTTCCAACCCATTTTGGCGCCTCCTAAGGTCGGCGCCCGGGGACATATGTCCCCCCTGCCCTCCCCCCCCCCATCGCTACGCCTCTGAAGATACGTTAATGTAAAATATGTTAATGCTAAAAGGTCATCAGGTAAGCAGATATTTATTTTTTACAGTAACCCGTAAAAAAAAGCGAAGAACAGGAAACTCTCAAAGAATGAACTGAGAGTAAGTAGAGCAAGTAAACAGGTCAAAGTCAAATGGACTGTGAGTCTCCAAAACGACACCTGACTAGTACTGGACAAAAATAAATAAACAATAGTAGGTCTATATTGTAAAAGATTAAGTGAATGTATTGCTATATCCTGTTTTGATAAGTCAGCACTAATTAAACAAAATATAGGTACCAGAAAACGAGAGCAAAAAGGTAAAGAGGTGTATACAGTTGAAGATAAGCAAAAATTGAACAGTTAATTACCCTGTTTTAACGAAGTCAGCAATGATTGAAGAATACACTCTTTTAAGTTCGTGATCTTCAGCGTCGAAGTTTCCTTGAGACTCAACACCCACGAAACTGTGGATCACCTCCAACGGGATATCAAACCAGTAGGCGAGATCAAGCCCATGGGGCATCCCTCTTATAGAACCCGACACAAATTGAGGGAAGTGGTTAAAATACAACAGCCTCACGTTGGTGGTGTTCTTCCGGGACATCACGTTGAGAATTTCGAAAGAAGGCATTTCAAAAAACAAGTCAGTATACAATGCAGCCACGGAGTTCATTCCAGTGTATCGACGTGTATACCATCCGTAAATACGATCTAACAATTCTTGAGAGACGTCTTCCACCTCAAGACGTTTGCGGATGGCAAGATGTGCAGCATCCTGGTACAATTCTTGCTTTTGTCTGGCTTTCTCGTCTCCTGTGATGTTCCTCGCGTCGATGTCTGCCTCGTGCATTTGAATTAAAAGTTCCATCGACGATTTCTCATAGTTGTTAAAAGAGACCAAATACGACCTCTCGTAAAAACCCAAAGATTCCATGTAAGAATCATCTTTGACAAGTTTTAACGGAGATTGTGGTAGAAATTCGCCGTCGGCTACTGGAACAAAAGGCGGCATCCCTAGTTTATAGACAACATTTTTTATTATTTCCTCTGCTGGTCGTGTTCTCAAACATTCAACAATGTATTCACTTTGTTGCAGGTTGATCTTAGCATCTAATTCCCCATCCCAGCATTTTATTTTCTTCGCTAATTCCAGCGCATCATTTTTAGCGTTGGAATATTGAGCATAGAGCGAGGTGGCACTTCCGCTTGTAGAGAAGGCCTTAGTAAACAGCCCTTTGGCTGCCGGGCTAACTGACAGCAACGACACGGCGGCGCCACCTGCTGATTCTCCAGCAATAGCTACATCGTTCGGGTCTCCTCCAAATGCAGCTATGTTGTCCTTGACCCACCTCAATGCCAAAACCTGATCCCACATGCCGTAATTTCCCTTGCTAGCCTCGTTTTCGGTGCTCAGAAATCCCAATGCTCCTATCCTGTAATTAATCGTCACCACGACGACGTCATGATTGGTTACAAAGCTCTCGCAGTTGTACATGAAGTAGGACCCGTAGAAAAATCCCCCACCATAAACCCACACTAAGACTTTGGACGGCTCTTTCCTTGAACTGATTTCTTTGGCGTAAATATTTAGGTAGAGACAATCTTCAGACATATCTTCGCCGGGTGCAAGAAACATGGGGTCCTGAATGCAAGAAGGCTTCATCTCAATAGCTTCCAGTGTGCCGACTGAAGAGTAAAATAAAAGCTATTTTTAAACTAGAAAAATAGCGTCAACATTTGCAATCATAGATTTATGTTAATTGAGATACATATTAGCTAGGCATTAAAGTCAAGCTAAAATGCTGCTTGGAACAGGTAAACTCTACTTCATCTATATATTTTTTTCTTTCTTTTTAAAAGTATTCTTCAATAGTGTTTTTCAATTTAGATCGTCTCAAATAGTCATCTAGTTTATAAAAACGACAAATAAACATGCTTGTTGATGCTCATCAAGTAATGTAAATCTTAGCTTCTCTAGTTTAGGGGCACCAACGCACATGTTCTAATCGAAATCTACATTCAGTCAAATAATAACCAATCATTGATGCAAAAGGGTGTGAATTCAGATAGTCTCTATTACTTAAAATCATGTAGTTAATGAATATATTAGAACGTACCTATCTTAGGGTGTGCTACAGGTTTAGCAAATCGTAGCTCCCCGACAGGTGGTTTAGCAAAGGGTATGCCTTGAAAAGAATAAAAACTCTTCCCATTCTTGGCTGTTATCTCCTGACCTTTGACCCGACCAAACGGTGAGTCCACCATAACAGCCGTGACGCAGCTGACCGTTAGAATGACAGATGCCAGACAGCTGAGCAGCATCTTTTGATTGTAAACAAACATTGGTTGGGTTGAGACCAAATCGTAAGCTGTACACACATTTGCCGCATGTTATAAAGTCAATCACTAGTTATTTTTGCCCGTTGAATTTAAGATGCAAAAGGCACTAGACTTAATGCTTCGTTCTACTTTATCTAGACAGCGAGAATCAATAATAGTCCACGATCTCCTAAATGTCGCGTTTTGATCAGAGGTGTAGCTAGGGGAGGGCGGGTGTGGGGGGGGGGAGGAGCGACCACCCCGTGCGCCGACCCCAAGAGGCGCCAAATTGGATAGAAAAATACAATAAAAAACTTATTTTGAGCTGCATTAAAGTAGACATTAAGTAATAGAATGCCACTTGGCTCTAAGTGCGGTTGTGCAGAGGCGTAGCGACCCTACCCGGCGCCCGGTGACAAACTTTTCGATTTGCACCCCCCCTCGAACTTTTCATTTGCACCCCCTCCTCAAACTTTTGATTTGCACCCCCCTCGCACTTTTCATTTATACCCCCCTCAAACTTTCAATTTGGCGCCCCCCTAAGGTCGGCGCCCAGGGACATATGTCCCCCCCCTCGCTACGCCTCTGCGGTTGTGTAATAAGGAGAAAAAGATGTCATGTGTGACTGGTGGGAGTGGTGGGGGGGGGGGAAGCTTTTTCGTCAACGTAAATAAATATATAAATATAGGGGGTGTAAAATTAATAGTTCGCCCTGGGTGCCGGAATGTGTCGCAACACTTCTTGTTTTGATATCGAAGCAAGGCTTTGTCCGGAATTCACCAACCTCTAGTCATATTCCAACAACTAAAATTACACAAATATAACTAAATATAGACCCCATACATACACACCTCAGCCTAGGGGTGTGATGCATCGTAGTTGGAAGGAAAAGCCTTGCTGGAACCCACAGGTCTAGCGGCCGTTAACATGAGTGAGAAATTATCAACCCTGTTCCAGCCTTCCTAACTAATGAGCATTGCTTGAGGCGGTACGGCAGTATAATGGAACCTTCAAGATCTTAGTTATACATCGTACACCTAAAACTTCAGTCCCTATACATCGAGATATTAGACCTACATCCTTCCCCAAAAATCACAGACCCTATATCTAGGCCTTCATCGTACCCCTAAAATCTCTCTACTTCGAGATCTTAGAATTTCATCCTACTCTTTATACCAGTGGCGTAGCGAGGGGGGGGGGGTGTGCGGGGCGCACCGGGTGACACCATTTAGGGAGGTGACACCAAGGCAAAAAATAGCAAAATATATAGAGAAAAATGATAATTCCACTTAATTAAGTGATTAATTCGAGTGTTAAAAAGTTTTTTAAGAGCAAATTTGACAAATCCCGACAAGGGTGTAGAAGGGGGGGGGGGGTGCAAATCGAAAGTTTGAGGGGGGTGGGGTGCACATCGAACGTTTGAGGGAGGGGTGCAAATCTGGGGTGACACCATTAAGGGCCGCACCGGGTGACACCCGACCTCGCTACGCCACTGCTTTAAACTACTCTTCTTCAAGATCTTAGACCTACATCTTACCTATAAAACTATCGACCCTGCATCGAGATCTTAGCCCTACTTCTTACCTTTACAACTATGGATGTAAGGAGGATATGTTTTGTTGAGAGGGGTGGGGATAAATATGAAATAAGTAAGGAATCATGCAATAGTTTTGTCCAATTTAGACTGTTTATAAATCACTAACTAATGCAAAGTACTTATATTTATTATTTTGTCTGAGTTCGACACAGATGCTATTTTCTTAAGAAGGAATCTAAACATTCTAATTCACATTTATTATCACTAAACACAATCTATTATTGAAGCACGATAATAGTATAACTATTATTGAAAATCTTAATTCCACTATGTCTTGTAGATCCTCATAATAAAACTCGCTGCAGCTAGTACAAAAACAAAACAAAACATCAAGAGTAGGCCTACGCACAATACCCTTTCATTCAACTTACCATCAGATCTTTGTTCGG
Source organism: Physella acuta (assembly GCF_028476545.2). Classification (NCBI taxonomy): domain Eukaryota; kingdom Metazoa; phylum Mollusca; class Gastropoda; family Physidae; genus Physella; species Physella acuta. The sequence goes on along the minus strand of NW_026731940.1, from coordinate 710,874 downwards.
TCCTGAAGTTACTGGCGAAGCCAAGACACAGAGCAAACTCAACCAACAGACTGCAAGTTAGACACAGGTAAGTTCTAACCTTAACTGACTCAGGTGCAATGCAGTACACATAACATTTTATTTATGCCCCGAATAAACGGAAATGCAACCTTGACCTTTCTATTTTTAGTATAGAATGTATAGAATAGTTGATAGTATTTGATTCATGAAAGGATGTTATTCATAAATTACGTTAAATTTTTATTGGCTATATTCAATTTTCTAATTCACAACCCCCTTCCTCCCTGCGGAAAAATGTCTGAAGGAAACCCTGCACCCTAATGCAACATTTTCTATCAAACTGCCATCAGTGATGACATTCCAATCATCTGTTTTAAAATTATTTTAACACTCTTGTCCCCTCCACCCACCGCCCCCCTCAGTGTTTCTTTCGGACTTTTTTTTCAGGGGGGGGGGGGGGGGGAGGGGGGGCATACTTTAAGCTTGCATGAAGGAAGCTCTGCTCCCCCTCCCACCCTCTCTGGGTAGTTTAAAAACTGACAATTGACTACAGGCTATGTAACAAAACCAAAGTTTACAGGAATGAATTTACAAAAAATAATTATTTAAAATCTTATATAGATCTATATATATATATATGTTATTGGGAAATTTAATTTGGATTAAAATTTCCTTACGAAAATGTGAATCATTCCCTCAATCCCAATATTAACACAAGTTATTTTGAAGTAAAATACATTCTGATCTAGTTTATTCAGCGTACAATTTCTTGATTTTATATTTTAAGTAACCAAACCGGAAGCGTTTGTTTCTAATAGTTACACTCGAAAACAAGATGGCGAGTCCCGAGGAACCCGCGGAAAAAGAAAAGATAAGAAGCAAAAAGATATTTTTAAATCACCTCGACAGTTTTCAGGGAAAAAATATCGGAAAGGTAATAATTTTTTCAATTCTAACTCATAGTGATGAATTCGGTTTTAATTTCGAACTTAGATCTGCAAAATATTAACCCAGGTTAATGGACATTGATTGAGTTCATAATAATAATTGAGGGTAATCTATCGTTTTGGGTACGTAAAATCGCCCGCGGCTATTAATGTACGAAAAAGTTACCTCATTGTCAAGGCTTTAGTAGAAGTATATTGTGATATATTTGTGTCAAATATTATAGATAAATGAATAATAAACCTAAATCAATGGCTGAATATATCAATATATGCCAGAAATTAACTTTAAACAGCAGTGTCTACAAGCAAGGTTTGCTATATAAACAGCAGCCATTTGTAAAATAGAGTGACTTCCGCCTGAATCTCGCGCTATCAGTCTATAAAAATAAAACTTTAACAAGATGGCTGCTATAGTAAATGAGCATGGTTGCATCTGTTGGAAACATCGATAGTCTTCATTTATTACTGAAAAGTTTTAATTCAATTGTTTAAAAACAGGTACATAAATGAAACAAAGAAACATTTTTGTATTTTTTAAAACATAAATCCTCCTCAAAATGTGAAATAATTATTAAAATTGAAGGAGTCACCTGTTTTTTACATTACTAGTCGCGGGCGATTTTACGTACCCAAAACGATAGATTACCTAATTGAGTGAGACATTGGATTGATAAATTTAGTAATTTAGTATTTACTGTCACTACCGAGATGATGAGAATCCTTCTATCATTAAAATCATTATTGTTGACAGGGATAAAAAACTAGATTTTACATCTAGAGATCTATAGGGGCTTAGAAGATTCTAGATCTACTACTTGTCATAACCTAAGCTAGAGTCTAGAGATTATAGTTAGATTGAATCAAGTATTAGCGATGCTCATTAACTTTTAAATCTAATTATTTTTCAATTTAAAAATGCCAATGAAAAATATAGATCAATATCTAATCCATTAAACACTTTACTTGATGGTACTAGCTCATTTGGAGCTTAATTAATTTATTACATTTATTTGCAACCCACAGCAGTTCAGGAAATCTTTTTCCGTGACAACCTCAGATCAGTCTGAAGATGCAAGCTGTGCAGTCTCGATAATGCAGTCCATTTGATTTTAAACATGATGTGCAGAACATTTGATTTCGTTACCCCATTTAGTTTTACTCCCAAATTAATATTTACTTTACAGAGTATAACTATTTTGTTAATTTAATAGATTTTTCTTTTTAAAAAATGTCATCGCATTAAAATCAATCATCTGAGAGTGTGAAAAATGCATTCCAGACATTGTCACAGGCCTCGCGTGGCAGACAGCTCCTTGCTCATGCTGTTTAGTCAACAAGCATAGCATCGCCCGCCACAGCAAACACATGTCCGATTCCATGTACTTAGTTTACTAATTAGTAATGTAAGCGTAGGTCAAAGGATAAAAACTAAGTGAAATTAACAAACATTTAGAGTTTTCTCCCCTAGATGGGTTGCGGTCCCCAGCTAACAAACCTCATATGCTTGGTGAAACTTATTAACATTTCTGATTTTTAAGGACACTGCAATTTACATTGTTAACAATTAAGCTAATGAATTGTATTCACATTTGTTTGCAGTATCTTTCGCGGTGTGTAGTTGGTGCAAGTTTAGAGGAAGTAGAGGAGGAAGATAACCAGTCCCAAACATCGCTGTTTGAGAAAACAAAAGAAGGCTGCTATGAAATCGTCGGCACACTCAAAGATAAGGAAAAACCTAAACCTGACTTTGCTAAGGAAATCATTACAGTGAGTGGTGATTATATAGCTACATATTCTGCATTTTAAGTACATTGGGCATAAAATACTTAGAATATAGATTAATTGATTGGGTTTTTATTAATAAGCTGTTTCCATGAAACGGAAATAGCTAATTATGATACTTTAACTTTAACCTTCAGGGTGTTAGCATTTGGAATTAGGCGTTGGGTTGTAGTGGTAAACAAAATAACATTTCCATCTAGACCAACTTTAGAAATTTTAAGTATGGCATATATACAAGGACTTTATAACTATTAACAAAGTATACAAAACATCTCTCGATAAATGATATACGTTCAATAGACTGTTTAGATTTTAAATTGTATTAATTTTATTTTTTCTTCTTCTTCTTCTTCGTTCTTAATTTTAGTGTTGAAGGGGATTGAGATTTATCTGCCAGTGGGTTTGAACTCGAGACTTTGTTCGAATTTATCAACCATGAGCTTTTTGCCGACTCGACCACGCCTCCAACACAATTAAGCGTTACGTGTCAACTGGTTATGCGCCATTGAGGCCATTGACTCCGATTTCAGCCTGCTTTTCTTTTTGGATTTGCTTCCATAGCCTTTGTCCAATCAAGAACAATCTACAAGGCAGCAGTTGTTTAATTTTGGAGTTGTCCCTCCTAGAAGAGTGGCTGTCCCCAGCTAATGAGCCTCATCTGCCCGAGGGTTCGAACTCGAGACTTTTCGGTTTAGCAACCATGAGCTTTACCGACTCGACCACGCCGACCCCTAATTTTATTTTGAAAGATAAAAATGTATATTTTATTTTGTCTTTGTCAGTTTGAAAACAAGGATCAATTGTATGAATACATTGTGGAATGTGACATTATCATTTATGACATAACAGAAGACCCAGATCAAATTGATGAAGCTGTTTGGGCAATTTCAGGTTAGTGCCATGTTGTAAGTGGTATGCAGTTAGGTTATCTCACTGTATTTATGTTTAGTCATCAGATATTTATAGCGTCAAGTGAAAAAACAAATTAAAATTAACGACGCATAAAATATTAAAATTTTTGATGTATTTAAATTTGAATTCACAGAGTTGAACTCTGATCTGGATAAAATAGAAAAGTCCAAGATGTTCATCCTTATATCCACTTGTATGACCTGGGCTAAAAGTAAACCATTGGATCCTGTAAGTCATGTTATTTTTAATATCGTCAAGAATTATCTTAGTACTTTAAATTCTATATTAGTCTTGTTAGGTTTATTGCAAGTTATTGTTAAGAATTATCTTAGTGTTATGATAATCTACATTAGTCTTGTTAGGTCCAATGCAAGTTATTGTTAAAAATTATCTTAGTAGTATACAACTCTATATTAGCCTTGTTAGGTTCATTGCAAGTTATGAAATGCCATTATTGTTTTGTTTGTATTACATAATGAGCGCGATGACATTGTGTTTTTAAAATTAAAATGTTAAAAAAATTAGCTTTTTGGGATAACACCTGTTTTAGACAAATAGAGATTTTCATAGAAGTTATTTATTTTTTAAATGGCTTTTTAGAAAAATAAGTACTGAAAACAATGAGCAGTTGGGTATATTGTTAAACTATTTCAACAGGAAGATAAAGACAATGTATGTATTTTAAATAATTTTCACATATTGATCAAGTTCACATTAGCAGTCACATCAATTAGAATTTGTGATTTGTTATGATTGTTTCATTATTGCTTCAAAGTATGTTTTCTCACTTTTGAAATGTTGTCATTGAATGTGAATAATTACTTTTGTTAAAGAATTTTGTCACATTTCGTTTTTTCATTTATGTTATTCTTTGTCAAAAGCTTTATAAAATTGACTGGTTCAGTATTGAAAAACAATTTCTTAAAACCTCATAAAAATAAACTTAAAACTACAAAGTATTAAAATTTAAATATCAAAAAATCATGTGATAGTTTAAAAACTTCTTAAAGTTTTAGTAACCGTGAGATAAGTGGGTAAACTCTGTATAAATTATATATAGTGTTGTATGCATTAGTATTTGTATTTTTTTGTATTAATGTAACAGGAAGATCCTGAAATTCCATTTACTGAGGATGATTACAGGCGAAGAAAACCACATCCTAATTTCAAAGAACACATTAGTGCTGAAAAAACTGTGATCAAGCTGGGCAAAACAGTGAGATTTCTTTATTTAGTTTTTTTAAATGTATTTACCACTTTTGTTTTAAGACCCACACTCGGGTTCTCAGTCTGAAATTTCTTATTAAATGTGATGATTTCTGAAACATGTATATTATAATGCACTCTGGTGGAAAATTTTTTTTTGTGTATTGTGTAATATGACTTTCATTTTATATGATCTATTTGAGTGAAAATTGTATTTGTCTTGTACTTTCAGAATAAGACCAAACTTGTGACTTATGTAGTTTGCTCTGGCTTGGCATATGGTGCAGAGGAAAATATTTTTCATTACCTGTTCAAGGTAAAGGTTTATCTAATGAAATCATAATGTATACACACTGATCATTACAATAGTGCCTGCATATTTGGGAGATACTTTTTGCCCTCTCTATATATATCTGCAGGCCTATCTATAACATTACCTATATATACATACACCTGATTTATTATCTATTGATTAGGATTTTAAAAAAATCAAATATCTTTTTTTTTTGGTATTTAAAAAAAAAGAACAAATGACAATGTAATCTTTGGGAAAATAATTCCTTCTCTGTTTAATTTTTTCTAAATAAAAGAGAGTATGATAATGTAAGATAAGTATTGGTCTGTTATCAATGCTAATTTCAATGCAAACTTAATATAAATGCAATTTTATTAATAACAAAGTGGTTTAACTAAATTAAACACTGTTTCTATATTTTCACCTGCTAAGATTAAATACTTGCATAATTCATGTTTGTCTAAAGCCTTTATATTCCATATATTTATGACTATATTTATGAATAATGGGATATCTGTTTTACAGTCTGCATGGCACAATGCTGCACAATTGCAATGTTTTGGAGATGGAAAAAACATTGTACCCACTATTCATATAAAAGATCTTGCTGCGTAAGTTTTTATTCATATTTATTTAACTTTTTGTTCGTTGCAAAGATTATGTAAAATTATCACAAAATAAATAAATATGTTATCTTTTGAATAGTAAGTTGTTAATATAAGTTAATATAAGTTAATATATCTATTTACTATTTTTAATTTTTTAAATTTTAAATATTTTTAGAATAATTCAAAACATAGCAGACGCCAGGCCAAAAGTGAGGTATATAATTGCTAAGGATGAGGCCCAAAGCACCTTGGAAGACATTGTGAAGGTGAGCTAGGAGATTTCAACATGACTTGACTTAAGTGAACACTATTGCAGCCGTATATTTAATTCTGTCTACTTAATAGCAATTTTACATTGACTTAAGTGAACACTATAGCAGCCATATATTTAATTCTGTCTACTTTATAGGAATTTTACATTGACTTTAGTGAACTCAATTACAGCTGTTCATTTACTTTTACTTTACATTGACTTTATTTTATATAAATTGTAAATTGACTTTAGTGTATTTTTAGCAATTTCATATTGACTTACGAGTGCTTTTTTAGCATTTTAAATTGACTATAGTCCATTACACTTTGACTTAAATGTCACAGGGAAGGTCTCAAACAAATTAAATACAGCTCTTCTTGTGGCTGGAGCTAAGAAACTTCTGATCTCATGCTAGCAAACAAATTACAATGAAAATTAGCCAATATTTTAAATAGTTTTTTGATCACTATATTTTAAATCATATTTTAAAAGAAGTTTACCTAGAGCTACATGTATGCTTTTTCATTGAAATCTAGACAGTGAGTACCAGCCTTGGATCAGGGAAAATAAAACACATAACCAAGGAAGAAGCTTTGCTTAGCAAAGATATTGAGGTAAGTCCATTACTTTAAGAGAAATCATTATTTGAAATTAGAACTTATTTTTAAAAATTACATTATAAATCTAGCATGATTCAAACAGTGTTAGAATGTAAATTGTGGTTTGTGTAAGATTATGCACATAGCTTCTGTTCACTAGCTTTGCCACTTTAAGTGTAATTTTATTTAGAGTAAACCAATCTGAATAATGTGGTTCATAATCTTTTCCTGTTTGTGCCCAAGATTCATTGGGCAGATGAAGGAGAGTTCCTCTATATCAGTGACCTCTGCATACAGGAATAATGTGTTCATCACTATGCACACCTGCCTAATTTCCCTAAATTGACTCAGGCACCCATCAGAGCAGGTCAACTCAGGTCGTCCTACAGACTCGAGCCCTATCTGAACTTGAGGCTTTTTGTGCTAGCAGTCATAAGCTATATTATGTGTTTAAACAAATACAATTCACATATGAAGTTGAATATTTACTATCTTGTCAATTTTGTAGCAAGCAGACTTTGACATGCTACTTGTGAACCTGCGCATGGATGCTGTGTTTGTGAAAGAGAGCATGCGGCTGAACTGGGTCTCTGAAGCTGGTTTGATAGAGAACATCAACAGCATTATAAAGGAATACAAGGACACCAGAAGTCTGCAGGTAATCAGTAGTTGAGTAATTAAAATACTGGTTTTGGTCGGGAAATATGTTGAATAATTAAATCACTGGGCCTGAGGGGTAATTAACTGAAAATTAGAGAGTTGAATAATCAGATCACAGGGCTTGATGGGTAATTAGCTGAATATTAGAGAGTTGAATAATTAAATCAATGGGCCTGAGAGGTAATCAGCTGAATCATTATATCACCGTCTTAGAGTGGGACATCTATGTGTTGTGTAAAAATTCTAAGTGTAATAATTGTGAAGTAATGTAAACTAAATCTTAGCATTCCTGTCATATTAATAATAATTCAACTGTTAATTTAAATTTATTGTTGATACTATGAAGAAGTTAGAATTAGATAGAAGGAGAATATTTACATCACCTAAACATTTGGAACGTGAATAAGAAATGAGAGTTCTTTTGTAAAAGAATATAGTTGTAGCAGTCACTACTTCCCACCTTTAAAACAAGTGTTTTTTTAAAAATCTCAATCCAGCCCCTCCGTGCAGTTGTCCTAGGACCACCTGCATCTGGCAAAACAACCGTTGCAAAACAGCTGTGTGAAATATTCAAACTTCACCACATTTTGATAAAGGATGTTATTGAGGAGGAGTTGCAGAATTTGGTAGGTGACCAGGCCATTTAATAAAAAATTGTTATTTTATGACTGAATTATATTTTCACCATTCGTCTTTCAAAAGAAATTATATGTGTATATTGAGTTTTGACCAAATAGATAATGCTTTTCTTTCCGTTTTTTTGGTGCATTTGTATTTTGGTAGAGAAAACAACTTTTTTCAATAGCTCACAATTTATTTGCTTGTTTTTTTTATAAAAAAGCTTAAAAAATTAACTTGTATTAAATCAATATTTATAATTATTACATTGTTACTGTTAATTATTTTCTTTAGAAAAATAAAGCTAACCGCGCCAACACAGAGGACACTGAAGAGGATGATAACAGCGCACAGGAAGCGCAAGATTTGCTGGACCAAATCAATGAGAGCAAAGAAAACAACAACGGCCGCATTGAGGACCAGTTTGTGATCAGATTCCTCAAAGACAAACTCAAGTCGATGCCTTGTCAGAATCAGGGCTTTGTGTTGGATGGCTTTCCCAAAACAATTGCTCAGGCCAAGGAGCTGTTTTCAAGTAAGATTTAACATTATATTTAATACAATACAGCTTTAGTGGAGCTTTAGCTTAAAATTTCTCTTGTGATTTTCACATTTTAAGTACTAATTAAGAGGAGGGGGTTTGATTGAGGGGGTAATGAATTATTGTTAATGTTAAAGTAATGACTTTGGTACCTGAGTCCAGATGTAGCCTACTACACTATAGTTCTGATGGGTTCGTGGATATGTTATAAAAAGGATAGCTGGGCATGGTTCTTGTCATGTATTCTCTTTTTAAGCCAAGAATACAAAACCAGATAAACTTGCTTTGTCTGGTTTTATCAGCTGTCAGAGCTAACTGGATAGAATTCATTTGCCTTTAAGAAAATAATTAATAAAGTGTTTTAAATCAAAAAAATATTTGCTTACTAAGTATAATTTCCAATTTTCAGAAAGTAATATAGTGTTTTAATTAATACAATTTTTGCTTAATGAGTGTAATTTCCAATTTTCAGAAAGTAATATAGTGTTTTAATTAATACAATTTTTGCTTAATGAGTGTAATGTCCAATTTTCAGAAAGTAATATAGTGTTTTCATTAATACAATATTTGCTTAATGAGTGTAATTTCCAATTTCCAGATGAAGAAGAAGAGGAGGATGGAGGTGAAGGCGGGTCTGTGAACTACAACAAACAAATCATGCCAGAGTTTGTCATCAGCCTGGAGTCCACAGACGACTTCCTCAAGCAGCGCGTCATGAACCTGCCAGAGGCTGTGGTGGCTAACACCCACAACACAGAGAAGGAGTTGATGAGGCGCTTGGCAGATTACAGGGGCATCAACACTGATGATGACACTGTGCTCAATTATTTCGATGAGCTTGAATTCCACCCAGAGAAAATAGGTAAGCAAGAAGATAGCTACAAAAGATTTAATTTCTTGAGATATTTTTAACTTGATCATATAATATGCAAACAATTAGATTGTGAAAAGTACACAAAATTTAATACTTTAGATATTTTAAATTTAAAACTTGATCAAATAATAAGCAAGCATTATAAGTTTTAAAAAATCTGCATTTTCCTTTTTCAATCATTGTTTTGAGACCTATAAATTACTATATTTATGGTCTTTTCTGCAACTAATGTTTTACTGGAATTGATCTGAAAATGATAAATTATTATAGGCATTTTAATATTTTCAAATATACTAGGCCTACTATAAAGCCACTATGTAAAAAAGACTTGAAGCAGCTAATTTATGTTGGATTTTGTTTTAAAAGTAACTAAAATTTAGTTTATTTAATATGTGCATTTAACATGAGCCTCATTAACAAGTTGTAAACACACCAATTTAATTTTCAATGTTTAATTTTTATAAATTATAAAGCTGAATATGTATTTGTCAAAAAACTGCCTAAAGTTGATTTTTAAAAAAATAAACCTGGATATAATATAAAGGTTGTATTATGGTTTTTTTTTGCACATTTAGCTACAAAACTAGTTGTCATCTACAAAAGTCTCTTTGCTTCCTTACCACTTACATTACTAAATAAAAATGCTATTCTTACTAGAATGAGAACTTTTCAGTTTGGGTTGTATCATGTAAGGCCATTCATAACCAAAATAATAAGCTCCAAATTTTTTTACTTTACAATCTCATAATTTCACATTTTTTTTGTTTTACAGATGTAACTAAAGACACCTCTGAGATGATGAGAGAGACAGTAGAAAGGATAAAAAAAATCTTTGGATCACCCAGAAATTATGGTAGAGCTCATCTTTAATTTTATCAGGTCAAACATAATTTGAGGAAAATATATTTGATTTGGTTGACCATTCAGAATTGATCTGATACATTTTTTAAAACTTAGGTCCAACACCTGAGGAACTAGAAGAGATGAAGAGGGTTGAAGAAGAAACTAGGGAGAAGAGAGAAATGGAAGAAAAGGAAGAAAAAGCAAAGAGAGAGGCAGAGGAGCTTGCAGAAAGGAGGAGTAGGCAGGAAGAATGGGTTAGTCTCGTTTGCTATTTACTTGATGTTTTTTTTTTTTTGCTTGGTTGAAGGGAAGTAACTCAATGCACAATTTACTAACACTGATATATCATGAGTTGTGGTTTTTTACATTTCAAAATAGCAAGATGTTTATTTCATAACTACAGCTAAAAATTACTTAAGGGAATTCCAATAACAAACATTATTAAAGTTTAAAACTACATTTCAGCCATTAATTTTTAAATTTAAAGTTTGAAACAAATTGTTTCTTGCAGTCTCAGCGACTGAGTGAAGTCAAAAGAGAAGAATATGAACTCCTAGAAGCTCAGTCTATTCCCTTACGTAATTACCTGATGAAACATGTCATGCCCACATTAACTCAAGGGCTAATTGACTGCTGTAAGACTCGGCCAGAAGATCCCATAGATTACCTGGTAAGTTTTGTTTTTGGTTGATTCCAGCTTCAGGAAAATAACATTTTTAGTATTCAGTAAATTAATGAATTTTTCTTATATCTACTGACTACTACTATTTTTTAATTGTAATGTCTACTACTTTTTATAATGAGTATGTTTCCTTATATTCTATAACTATTGTCTACAAATTTATTATAATTTAAACTACATGTAAAGTCTATTATTTAAGATTATGTTTCCCCTTGGAATATAAAGGTTTTAATAGTCAGTTTATATAGTCTGATAGAACTTTGGTTCTCAAAAATAATATTTTTCTTTAATTGTTCTTCCTAGATTTGTCTTAGCGTATAATTTAAATGTTACTATGGAAATAATTTTAAAATGCTATTCAAAAAATATTTTTACCTTGTGGATTTGTTTTTTAAACTTATAAAATTGTTATCTTATTCTTGCAGGCAGAGTTCCTATTTCAACACAATCCCCAAATTGATTAGAGTTACTTCCCATCCTCTACATCTTCTAGGCAAAACATCTGAGTAGATTTATCTTGTCGAAGAAAACAGTATTTAATAATTTTTAAATCATACAATTTTGTTTCAAATTCCATTTTAAGGCATATCATTATTTTCATACCCAGTTCGATAAAAACAGATGCATATTTATTTTTAAAATTAGGAATTTAATTTAACTACAGTCACTTTCAATTTTCCTAAATGATTCTTTTAATATAATATTTTATGAAATCAGAAGTTTATATGCTCTTTCATTATTATTAGATAGCAATGATACAAGTTTATTCTAAACATGTTATTTTACAGTCAGTAATATTCATCCACCTGTGATATAAATTAAAAAATACATCAGATTAATACACCTTTTGAAATATTTTTCTTTTCAAGTTGTTTCCAAATGTTACAAGTACTACTTGCAATTGTACTGAATAAGATAGTAATCAAATTAGTAAATGTCTTGTTTGTATTATAGATGGCTACTCATATTAACTTTAACAATAGTTAAATAATGTTTTAAAAATATGTAGGCCTGTAATACAAGTACATTTTTTTTAAAAAGTTTATCTCATTATCTAATTAATAATTTGTAAAATTTCTTTTTAAATGTCACTTTTGATTTCTGTGCTGGTATTCCTTTTAAAAAAGTTTTTCTATGGCAACCATTTTGCCCTCATATTTTTTTTTTTTTTTTTTATTTTGTCTATGATAAATTTTATTGTGGATTGTTTACATCACAACATAGGCAAAAACTTACATTTTACCATTTCTAAAGTATAGTTTTACATCATAATGAATGGTTGAAACATTTACATTTATTTTCAATAATCATGTGATATGCTGTCAGTTATTAAAGTGAATTTGAAATATTTTTTAACAAATGAGTTTCATTGCTATTATTTAAAATTTGAGAAATTCTCTAGTATAGTAAGCTAAGCTATCTAATCTATCTAATCTGTCTGTCTGTCTGTCTGTCTGTCTGTCCGTCCGTCCGTCCGTCCGTCCGTCCATCCATCCATCCATCCATCCATATATATATATATATATATATATATATATATATATATATATATATATATATATATATATATATATATATATATATAAGTATAACATAATATTGAAATAAACAAAATATGGATAGTTAAAAAAAGTTTATTTAAAAGCAAAGGATAAATACAACAGCAGTCTAAGCAGAAGCTTAACGATTTTTAATATATATAGTTTTTCAGTAGCTTGTTTTTTTATTAAATATTTATTTTGATTGTCAAAATTTGTAATAGCTTCAGCAGTTTTAAACAAGATTACATAAAATGAAGTCTAGTAGTCTACTCAAGACACTCTTTATAAGAAAAGAAAACTGACTGATTTTGATTCATAAAAATATTTTTAACTTTGCCGAGTAGGACTTTCATTTATTCTCTAGTTTAATCGAATGAGCAATTCATCTAATGTGTATCCCAAAGAAAGCGCTACAGTTATTTAGAGGATAAAAACGTTTGCGTCAAATGACCAAGTTTAAGTTAACTGCAAGGATCACTGTGATTAGGAGTGCCATGTTGCGATCTGGCTACGAGTGAGGCGACCGTTTTTTCCCAGAGTTCCCGTTGTTCTCTCATCAGATGTGTCTGTACTGTTGGGTTCTCGTTGAAGTCCAGATACTGGGCATCGAGAAGGTCATAGGTCGGCCATCCAGTGGGGATGATGTCACGTAAGGCCAGGCTTGGGTTTCTGTAAAATGTCCACAACAATATTATGTTAAAGTTTTTTTTTTAAAGGTCTTTATAAAAACGCTTTTTATCATAAGTTTTCTATTAGATATACCACAATTAAGACGTGGCCAGGTTTTCAGTAAAGGTGAGGTCCCTATAGATTAAGTAATCGGCTTAAATTAAATACTTCTATTCTTTTTATAAAAAAAAATGAACGCAAGTCTGTAATTATTGCAGGTACATTTTCTTTGGTATTAAAATACCGTCTCACCGTTTCATGCTCTCATAAATTCAACAAAAATGTGTAGGTATGTTCATAAGATTTTGTTTAAAAACTAGAAATTTGTATGACACCCCAGAGCGAATAGACATTGTTGTGAGCATTTGACAGATATTTGGGGTATACATTTTATATTGTGTTGTAATCATGTCAATATTCGTGAGCCTTGTGATTCTGGGGGTTCTGTTAGCCATGCCAACATTCGGTGGAGGGGGGGGGGGGGGTAGAGTGGGCTCTGGCTACATCCAGGTCGGGGCCCTGTGAGTGTGTGTGTGTGTGTGGGGGGCCTCCAACTACATCCAGGGGGAGGAGAGGCTCTAACTATATCTAGGTCAGCTTCCCCCCCCCCTCCATTAATCTGTCACTGGCCACATGCTTCTTATACTACCGGTCTCAATGACCAGGCTAGTAGCAATACAAAAGATTTTCATAAACGCAGCCTATTGTTCACGGTCCAACAAATAATTTTCTGACACCTCACCAAATGATGCATCAACGGAAACACTATACTATACTGGCAGACACAATAAAATCGAAGACAGACTAATTAAAGCATTAAACTTCACACTTGAGCATATTTTATGGCAAATCCATCGAGTATAACAAATTTCTGTAAAAGGTTAGAAATTTTGAAAACAACTTTAAAAAAAATTAAGTCGTGTGAAAGCTGATCTTTTGAATTTAATGGCGTCTTATTATGTTATAAATCAGATTCGTACAGATGTCGAATAATTGACACACACATTCGATGCTGCATTCACAACAGAAACAAAAAGAAACTAGCTAAAAGTGTTGAATAAAATCATGGTCTAAGTCTTGAAATCAGATACCAAAACAATAACAGATGGCTTCGAGAGTAAAATACGCTTTGTTCTCCAAGCACGATCACTTGTGTGGGATCATTTAAATCTGCGGTTCTCTCCCCCTACATAAACTTAAGCCTACTAAAGATTACACAGTACTCATGCAAACATATTCGCGTTGAAATTTTATATATATACTAGAATACCCGTCATCCGTTGGATAACTGTGGGTTTCGGGGGTCATCCATCAAAAAACATCACCTCTGTCACTCAGAGGCATAGCGACCCTTCCCGGCGCCCGGGGACAAACTTTTCGATTTTAACCCCCCCCCCCAAGATTTCGATTTTCAACCCCCCCCCCCCCCTCAAACTTTTGATGTGCACCCCCCCCCCCCCCCACTCAAACTTTCGATTTGAACCCCCCTCAGCCTTTCAATTTATTTTTCCAAACCATTTTGGCGCCCCAACATATGTCCCTCCGCCCCCCCCCCCCCCTTCCCCCCTCCACCTCCCCCCGCCTCCCCTTCCGCCCCCCCCCCCGCCTCCCCTCCCGCCCCCCCCCTCCTCGCTACGCTATCGTCACAAAAAACAGACCCCACATTCAAAAATATGTTTCTTATCTTTTAAAAACACCGAAAACACCGATTTCGGACTATCCCTTCATATACTGACGTCACATGTGACCTACTCAACTCTACTTCACCTGCCCAGTGTCCCGCCAAGTCTCAGACATGTTTTTATCGTTTAAAAAACGATTCCAGCCGAGCATGTCTCTGACCACACTATCCTTTCATATGCTTAGGACAAAGAAAAAGATGAACTCTACTTCACCTGCCCTGTATCCTGCCAAGTTCAGATAGGCAACTTTATCATTCACATCTAAAAAAAAAAAAAAATGAAAAAAAAAGATCATTGACATATTGGTCTAGAACCTGTGCCACCCGCATGAGAGCGGACTACGCTACCAACTTAGCTATTTACTCGTGACGTCACAAATGAATTTTTATACTATACTTTTGAGTCTCCGCGCATAGATCTAGATCTAAGTCTAGTAGTAGTAACTTTCAAATTAAATTTTATCTTAAATTAGCCAAACAAAGATTTATATAAAATAATTAAGGCCTGAAATAGATTCTAGATGTATTAAGGCCTGAAATAGATTCTAGATGTAGAATTTACATTAAGTCTAGATCTAGAATTTACATTGAGTCTAGTGACCTAGATCTAGGCTAGATCTAGGCTAGATTCATAACTTTCCTTCGACAGCTGATCTTTAGATCTAGAGAAATTTATTGTAAAACTGAATGAAAAAAGACAGTTTAAAATTGATATAAGTGTTGGAACGAAATAAATACAGCAAACGGACGTATTGTTAAAGTTATGACCGACAGAAAATTAGATTTAGAACGCGTTAAACTTTTGAATGGGAACACAATTTTCTTCGATAGACGCCGCCATTTTATTGTACTAAAGAGTAAACAAAAACCTGTGACGTCACTATTCCCACAAAGTTTAGTCAATGTTTTAACATTTTTAAAAAAAAATGGGTTACTCTACGTATGAATAAATCAATTAATTAATTAACGTCTTTAAATAAATTTGTGATTAACAGTCTGTCTTAAAACAAAAAATTTTCTCTACCTACATACTATTTTACAGCTTTCCTTGATGAGTGCAACCATGAGCAATAGTCAATCAGGCAAACAAACAAACAAATAAATATTCAAACATGTAAACAAACTTGAGTTTTAGTAGTATTAGATATATATATATATATATATATATATATATATATATATATATATATATATATATATATATATATATATATAAAATACTTACCCAAATTTTACAAAGCTTGCAATGATGGCCGCTAACCTCGCCTTTACTCTTTTGTCTCGGGCGTCAAAGTTGGTAGGAGTTTTGGAGCTGAGCATTTTTTGGAGCTCGTCTGCTGGGGTGTCGAACCAGTAGGTGAGGTCCAAGACGTGTACCATCCCCCTGGAGTCCCCTCTCATGTAGTGAGGGTAGTAGTTAAAGTACAGCAGCCAGGCGTCCGTTGTCTTGCTCCTAGCGATGGCGTTCAAGACCTGGAAGGTCGGGATATAGAACTGTAGGTCAGTTACTATCTCAGGTATGGCCGTGTAAATAGTGTTTCTGTCTTCATACCAGTCGACTACCGTCTGAAAGATATGGTTAGGGAGGGTTTCGAGATCCAAACCATCTGAGATAATGGTTGTGTATGTTTTCTTTTGATAGTCTTGCCAAAGTTTTTCTTTCTGTGAGTCATTTAGCGTGACGTTTTCGAAAATTGCCTGCAGTGTTCCATAATGAAAAGGTTGTACCGTTGTTTTTTCGTTGTTGTTGAGACCGACGACGTAGGTCCTGTTGTAGAAGCCAATCTTCTCCAGGTAAAAGGTATCTTTCAGGAGACTGAGTGGAGTTCTCGGCAGGAATTCACCGTCAGCACGGGGTTTCATCTTCGGTCGAAATTCTTCAAAAAGATTTATTTGAACAAAAGCACCGGCCGGTATTGTGCGGAGGCAATCGATTATCAACTTGGAGGAGGTTGTGTTCCCTTTAATCTCGTGACCATCTGAGCAATGAAACGATTTGGCGATTTCCAGGGCCACGGATCTTGAGTTGCCGTACTTCGCAAACGAAGTAGTCGCAGCTCCACTCTGGGAGTAGGCTTTGGTGAACAAACCTTTCGTCACTGGGCTGAGGGACAGCAGGGAAACAGACTCACCTCCAGCCGATTCACCTGAGATCGTGATATCATCCGGGTCACCGCCGAAAGCTCCGATGTTATACTTGACCCACTTAAGAGCCATAGCCTGATCCCACAGGCCGTAATTCCCAGGACTTGCGTCGTCTTCAGTGCTGAAAAATCCCAGAAGCCCCAACCGGTAGTTGAGCGTCACGACAATGACGTCATGATCTGTGACGAAAGTGCCGGCGTCGATAGAAGAAGAGCCGAGCAGGAAGGCACCACCGTGAATCCAGACGAGGACCTTCTTGGGGTTGTTAAGGTCCACGTATTTGGTGTATACGTTGAGGATGAGACAGTCTTCTGACGTGACGTCTTTCGACAGTATCATCGGGGGTTGGATGCAGGATTTCCCAGGGGCGGTACCGTCAATGATTTTATCTGTTTATATGAAATTACAATATATATATATATATATATATATATATATATATATATATATATATATATATATATATATATATATATATATATATATATATATATATATATATAACATGTCACTGCTCCGCCAGATCCTGAGATTAAGTTGGCAAGACAGAGTACCTTACACAGACTTGTGGGAAAGTACAGAGCAAGAGCATAATGTCTGCTCATATTAAAATGACTTACAATGCAAGAGATGCATGTAAATGTGACACGTCACTCGCTTGAGTCGAGTCCCTAGGGGTGGGCGAAAGAAAAGAGGGAGCCCAAAACAGACCAACAGATTTGTTGGTTGAAAAAAACATTTTTAAAAGATGTTTTTTTCTAACCAATGCTTGTTTTAATTAATTCGCTATTTATTAGGTCCAAAGAATTGTCATAATATAATTTCGCTAAAAAAAAAATAAAGCGCTGCAAGACAGAAACAATAGAAAAAAATATTTGAAAAAAACATTAACACTAAATTCGTGCTTTAGATCCAGCCAAAGTGCATATAAATCAACGTTTACGGAATCGTAACAATCTAGACTAGGATATACTAAAGTCGACAACGGGTTGATTTTAGCCCTGCGCCGTGCATTAGCTAGGTTTATTATCTAGAGAACACAACCACATTTCTAGAAACCTCAATTAAACACGTACCTTGATAAGTCAAAGCCACGGGTTTAGCGAAGCGAAGTTTTCCAAGCGGAGGTTTGGCGTAGGGAATCCCACGGAAGGACCAGTAGGTCTTGCTGTTGTTGGCTGTCACCTCCAGTCCTCGGATCTTCCCCAGGGGTGTGTCTACTATCAGGGTGGCGGAATCCACCAACGTTGACAACACAACCAGTACGTAACACAACACTGCAAGCATTTCTGCTGGTATATTAGGAACAGCAATGAATGCAGTAAAATATAAAATAAATTGGGCAATATTGAACTACTCTTATTGAATCTACAGTACTGTTAAAATGTAAAAAAAAAACAACAACTAAAAACCGTAAGTAAGGATCTACATTGACCTCAGGGGGACACTTTGCTTTTCACAGCAGGCTCAACGTTAGGATCTATAGATCTATATGGTGTTCAGGATGCATGCATATATGTCTAATTATGTGTATGGGTTCATGTACGTGTATGTGTATATGCATGTTTATTAGATTATGTATGAGACTGTGTATGTGGATAAATGCACGTGTATGTACGTGTCAATGAGTGTCCATGTCCATATCTATGTCCATACGTGTGTATATGTACGTAAAATTGTTTTTGTTGTTTATGTATTTTGTTTTTTCTTATATAGGCCTATATTTGAATGTTGATCTGTATACGTCTACGAGTAAGAGTACGTGTCATATATGTTGTGAATGGACTTAAGTGTATTAAATGAGTTTGAGAGTATGTGTGTAGTTGAATGGAGTTAATAAAGTTGTGGATGGTTTGAGAGTATGTGTGTAGCGGTATTAATAAAATGCGTGAATAAATAAGGATGTGACGTAAGAGAGAATGTTTTGGTTGTTATGAAGATATTTGGAAGTGAGTCTTGTTCTTGTCGTCGTCATGTGAGGTTGTGTTAGGAAGTCTTCGTTCTGTGTCTGCTGTTGATGTAGCTGTATGGATTAATGTAATAAAATTATGGGTAAAACCTTAGTTTAGCGTCGGTTATTATTCCGGAATCGCATAGCAGTAAAAAACAGTAAAACAATTCCACAGTCTGTCACACACTTCCGGAATTCACCGGAAGTACTGTAAACCATACTTTATTTGACGTCATCTTTTATTTTTATACAGAATGTTTAAAATTTGGATAGATTTATTTTTGTAATTATTTTTACATTTTGTAATCATTTTAACTATTTTCGTAATCTAGATTTTTTTTACTTGGCCCAGCAGCTAGATATCTAGCAAGATCTAATTAATTAATGGTCGCAAATCCGCTGCAAGCCAAAAACATTAAATTATTACATTTTACTTCATTATTTACATTTATATTAATATGTTTTTTTTTTAAATTTTTAGATCTACTAATTTAAATATAATATTATAGTTATTCTTGTTTCCTTTTGTCGATTAAGTTTAAAAAATAAAACAATTTACTACAATCGACTTTCAATTTATTTATATTTCACTGATCAAATAAACCATGGTTTACCGTAACTCTAGTTACCGAAACTCAACAAACATTACCCGATAATTTCCGACGCTAAACTAAGGTTTTACCAAATTATGGAAATGGATAGAGTCGCCTTGTCCCATCTATATTCCATCACACCCCGCTGCTCCACCATATGTTGTAAAGTGAGTTTCGGTACAGGGTCGATGCTGAACGTGACGAACGAGGTATAGATGGAATCCTAAAAAAGGTATTACCACTAATAATTATTATTTCCAGACACCCGTTTTGACATTTTATATACCTATTGTTCACATAGTAGTCGGTATTGGCTTTAAAAAAATAATTAAATTATCAAAGCAAAAAACTACACAAACCTTCCTTTAAAACAAACGGTGAATAAATTTAACAATACAAATTCAGTAAATCATTGCTTGATAGCCACGTAACGTCAGGTCGGTTTTTTCATATCCAACGTCGTACACACGATTTTGTTTAGTAGAGGTCGCGAAAACCAACTACAGCTTTTCATGTGATCTTTGGTGACATAAGGGGCATATATAGGGGGGGGGGAATGAGGGTTTGTCGTGACTCGTTGAAACCTCTATACAACCGCAAGTCATTTCGATTTCTATTTAACTTTACTCTGGGACAGGTGAAATACGAACCATAGTCTACAAATTTACAGTCAGCGTCTTAAAAAAACATTTTCATGTCGGAGGCGGATTCTTGACTTCGTAGTATTATACATAAATACAGACATCATGTATACATCCATACACACACTTTCTCTAACATACACGTCCATACACAAAAACATAAAAAATACCTACATATGTTAGTACACGCATACATACATATATATATATATATATATATATATATATATATATATATATATATATATATATGTATACGCATATGTAGAGAGATCTACGCCTATTTATGTGAATGTGCGTGTAAATTTATATTTTCTACAAATATCCTCACACTCAAACGTTAGGATCCGCCTGTGTAATCGCGTCACTTCTAACCGTTGCGCAACTCAAACATCTAACTAACTGAACGAGCTTTTTACAAACGACATGGAATACTATTTGCATTTCAAGTCCTGATGTCCTGAAGTCTCTGGGGTCAACCATAAATGCCGTCACGTTTTTTGACGATTAGTACCTCCCCCTCTCCCCTCCGTCACACATCGTCTCATAAAGCCAGACCCCCCCCCCTCCCTAAGGACATCACGCCTCCGCCTATACCCCCCTCGAAATTGCAGTTGAATCTTTCTTAAAGCATAGATATTTTTCCAAAATCTTGTCTGAACTCTGTCAACATAGAGTATATGAATCAATTACTATTACAATTTATTAAAACAGTTTTCTAAAACGCGAAATAGCTGCTAAAACTTGTTTTCTAACATTGCTTTTTTATAATACAAAAGTGTGACGTCACATCCCCCTCCCCCTCATCAGACATCGTCACAAAAATTACGGCTTAGGCCCCCCCCCCCCAAGAGATGCCTGGAAGAAACTCTGAATCTATGTGCTAATATTATTGTAAAAAAAAACAAATTTACATGGCAAACATTTCGACTTGAAATTTTTGTTTTAGATTGTGTGTATTTTGCCTTCATATTTAAAAAAAAATAGATTTTGTGTATGATAAATATAATTGTGGTTTCTTTAAATCACAACGTAGGGAAAAACATAAATTTTCCAGTTCCAAAGTATAGTTTTATAACGTATTGAATGGTAGCAATATTTTCAGAATGCGGTCTTCAATTGTCATTTACCTCCAATAATCATGTGATATGTAGTAGCTAAATATAATGAGATAGAATTTTTTTTTTATCAATCAAGTTTCACTATTATTTTAAATTTTAGAAAATAACAACAACATAAGTAAAGTAGGTTTAAAATATATACATCTCTCTGTATAAATCTCTCTCTCTCTCTCTCTCTCTCTCTCTCTCTCTCTCTCTATATATATATATATATATATATATATATATATATATATATATATATATATATATATATATACATTTGTATAAATATATATACATATATATATACACACACACACACATATATATATATATATATATATATATATATATATATATATATATATATATATATATATATATATATATGTATATATTATACAGTGGTATACCGAGATACACATTTAATTGGTTCCATAACCTTAATCCTATGTCTAATTGCTCGTATCTCAAAGCAGTTTTCCCTATAAAAATTTATTGAACTGACATTAACTTAATTGCTACTGTACACTTATTAGCTAAATTTGGTTTAGTTATCTTTTTCTCTTTTCTCTTCCAGAATTTTTTTAGAAGTGTTTGGTGTCACTAAATATCTCCGATTGATGTTCGATCAGTTGCTTATTTTTTAGAGTATTTCTTTTCCACGAACTTTGAACCGTTACCATGTATCTCAAATTTTTGTTCTATTTTAAAGCAAAACATTGCTTGCTTGATGGATTGTATCTAAAATAATCTCGTATATTAGGGCACTGGTATGTTGAGATACCATTGTATTATATATATATATATATATATATATATATATATATATATATATATATATATATATATATATATATATATATTATATATATTATATATATATATATATATATATATATATATATATATATACATATATACATATAGTATGTGTAAATATATGTAAATGTGTATGCATATAATTGTTTTATTTCATACAAAAATGCTCAGCTTGTATCCACTAATGTATAAGCAATTACTAGAAAAAAAGAATGAAAATACCATTGTTAAAAATACTGGTATTTAATAGCATGAATGAAATAAAATAATGTAATTCAAATCAGCCACCTTATTAAAAAAAATCTGAGATCTGTGGAATATAGAATTTTCCAATAGGCTGGTTAATTTTAAATTTATTTTCATTGTTAAGTATTGTAATAGCTTATGCAGATTTAAACAAGATTACATACAATGGCTTCTAGCAATCTACTGATGATACATCTGTTTTGTAAAAAAATTGACTGAATTCAGTTCGTAAAAAAAATATTGATTCTGCTGATTAGGGCTTTAATTTATTCTCTAGTTTAATAGTATGAGCTATTCATATAATATATATATATATATATATATATATATATATATATATATATATATATATATATATATATATATATATATATATATATATATATATATATATATATATATATATATATATACTAGACTACCCGTCATCCGTTGGATAACTTTGGGTTTCGGGGGTCATCTATCAAAAAACATCACGCCTGTCACTCAGAGGCATAGCGACCCTTCCCGGCGCCCGGGGACAAACTTTTCAATTCGAACCCCCCCCCCCCCCCCGCAAGATTTCGATTTGCAACCCCCTCCCCAAACTTTTGATGTGCACCCTCCCTCAAGATTTCGATTTGAACCCCCCCCCCCACTCAAACTTTCGATTTGCACCCCCCTCAACCTTTCGATTTATTTTTCCAACCCAATTTGTAGCCCCCTAAGTCGGCGCCCGGGGACATATGTCCCCCCCCCCCCCCCCCGCTCCTCGCTACGCTACTGCAGTGTCACTTATCGTCACAAAAAACAGACCCCACATTCAAAAATATGTTTTTTATCTTTTAAAAACACCGAAAACACCAATTTCGGACTATCCCTTCATATACTGACTTCACAGGTGACCTACTCAATTCTACTTCACCTGCCCAGTGTCCCGCCAAGTCTCAGACAACATGTTTTTATCGTTTAAAAAACGATTCCAGCCGAGCATGTCTCTGACCACACTATCCTTTCATATGCTTAGAACAAAGAAACAGATGAACTCTACTTCACCTGCCCTGTATCCTGCCAAGTTCAGATAGGCAACTTTATCATTCACATCTAAAAAAAAAATTGAAAAAAAAATATCATTGTTGTATTGGTCTAGAACCTGTGCCACCCGCATGAGAGCCGATTACACTACCAACTTGGCTATTAACTCGTGACGTCACCAGTGAATTTTTATACTAAACTTTGATACTTTGAATCTCCTTATGCAATTGATTTACGCGCATAGATCTAGATCTAAGTCTAGTAGTAGTAACTTTCAAATTAAATTTTATCTTAAATTAGCCAAACAAAGATTTATATAAAATAAAGAAGGTCTGAAATTATCTAGATCTAGATAGAATTATCTAGATCTAGATTCTACGACTCGTTTGATTAAGTCTTAAGTTTAGTTTTTCTTGCTAGATCTAGAATCTAGATCTAATCATTAGCTAATAGCTACGCTAATAGGCCCTGGAGCGAGCATTTCAAAATTACCATATTCCAAACAAAGATTTATATAAAATAATAAAGGTCTAAAATAGTTTAGTATATAGAAAATCATTATTATCTAAATCTAGATAGAATTATCTATATTTTAGATCTACAGCTGAGCTATATTTAGAATTTACGTTTAGAATTTAGCAAAATTACCGGTATCGAATCCGCGTATGAATCTTAAGCTACGCAAATAGGCCCTAGATCCAGCATTTCAAAATTAGCATAGTCGAAACAAAGATTTATACAAAATAATAAAGGTCTAAAATATTTTAGTTTATAGAAATTCATTATTATCTAAATCTAAATAGAATTATCTATATTCTAGATCTACGACTGGTTTGCTTAAGTCTCGTTTTTTTTTTATTATTTTTTATTTATAACAAATAAATATTTGATTTGACCTAGATTCTAGATCTAGATCTATAAATAACTTTCTTGGAGAGATTGTAGATCTAGAGAAATTTATCGTAAAACTAAATGAAAAAGACAGTTGAAAAGTGTTGGAACGTAATAAATACAGCAAAGGGACGTATTGTTAAAGTTAAAGCCGACAGAAAATTAAACATTGGAATGGGAACACAATCTTCTTCGATAGGCCGCCATTATTGATGTAAAAAAATAAACACATCATGTGATGTCACTGTTTCCGTCGAGTGTAGTGGTTTTTCTAATCTTTTAAAAAAAATTGGTTAATCTACCTATGAATAGATATATAAATTAATTAACGTCTTTAAATAAATGTGTGATTAACAGTCTGTCTGCAATAAAAAAATTATTCTCTACCTACATACTATTTTACAGCCCCCCCCCCCCCATATAAAGCAGTTTCTTTACAGTAAGAAATCAGACAAACAAACAAATAAATATTCAAACATGTAATCAAACTTGAGTTTTAGTAGTATATATATATATATATATATGTATATATATATATATATATATATATATATATATATATATATATATATATATATATGAAATAAAGCGCTACAATTATAGAATATGATGCATTCTGTTTAAAAGACCCTAATCATTAACTGCAAGGGTCGCTGTGATTAGGAGTGTTATGTTGCGATCTGGCGATGAGTGAGGCGACCGTTTTTTCCCAGAGTTCCCGTTGTTCTCTCATCAGATGTGTCTGTACTGTTGGGCTCTCGTTGAAGTCCAGATACTGGGCATGGAGAAGGTCATAGGTCGGCCATCCAGTGGGGATGATGTCACGCAAGGCCAGGCTTGGGTGTCTGTAAAATGTCCACAACAATACTATGTTAACGTTTTTTTTTTATAAATACTTCTATTATTAAAAAGAAATACACATAAAACACAAGTCTTTAATTTATTTTTGCAGATACATTTTTTTTGGTATTAAAATACCGTCTCGCCGTTTCATGCTCTCATAAATTCAACAAAAATGTGTAGGTATGTTCATAAGATTTTGTTTAAAAACTGCAAAATTGTATGACACCCAGAGCGGAAAGAATCTGTTGTGAGCATTTGACGGATATTTGGGGTATACATTTTAAATAATGTGTTGTAATCATGTCAATATGAGCCTTGTGATTCTGGGGGGGGGGGGGGGGGGGGGGGGGTAGAGTGGGCTCTGGCTACATCCAGGTCGGGGGCGCTTCGATTTGTGTGTGTGTGTGGGGGGGGGGCTTCGACTACATCCAGTGGTGGAGAGCTTTCCCCCATTAATCTGGCACTAGCCACATGTTTCTTATACTGTCCGTCTCAATGACCAGGCTAGTAGTAAATCAAAATATTTCGATAAACGCAACCTATTGTTATCGGCGCAGGAAACAATTTTCTGCCACCTCAACTCAATGATGCACCAACGGAAACACTGTATTATACTGGCAGACACAATAAAATCTTATAAAGACTATGTAAAGCATTAAACCTCACACTTGAGTATATTTTATGCCAAATACATCAAGTATAACATTTCTATAAAAGGTTGGAAATTTTGAAAACAAATTTAATGTCTCCAGAAAATAAAACTGGTCTTTGGATTTTAATGGAGTTTTATTATTTTATAAATCAGGGTAGTGCAGACGTCAAATAATTTACACACACATTCGATGCTGAAATCACAACAGAAACAAAAAAAATGGCAAAAAATATTGAAAAAAAAAAAAAAAACCCTAAGTATTGAAATCAGGTACCAAATAAAACAATAACAGGGGGCTTCGAGAGTAAAATACGATTTGTTCTCCAAGCACGATCACTTGTGTGGGATCATTTAAATCTGCGGTTCTCTCCCCCTTCGTAAACTCAACCCTACTAAAGATTACACAGTACTCATGCAAACATGTTCGCGTTGAAATTATATATATATATATATATATATATATATATATATATATATATATATATATATATATATATATATATATATATATATATATATATATATATATATAACTAGCCGTCCCGACCAGGCCCTGCTCTGGCTTCTGTTTAAAACCTTTCTGTTAAAGACCATTACCTGTGTGTTTAGTAATCATCATAAATCCGGCATTTCACATCCAAACCACAACCAACCAAAACCAAAACAACAAAACGCAAACATAATGCTAACACAATAACAAATACAAACGAAAACAAAAACCCAACAACAAACCCAACCACAACCACAAACAACAATACAAACACAAAGAAAAAACAAACAAAAAAGCAAACGAAAACAAAAACTTAACAACAAACCCAACCACAACCACAAACACCAATACCAACACAAAGAAAAAAAACAAACGAAAAAGCAAACGAAAACAAACCAAATCCAAACGCAAAACCAACCACAAACACAAATACAAACACAAACCCAAAGAAAAAAACACAAACGAAAACGAAAAAAGAAAGAACAAAAACGAAACAAATGAAAACGCAACCATTAAGGCAAACCCAATCTAAACACACACAAAAAACACTAACGCGAACATAAACGCAAAGTGCTCACAGTCTAGCCCGGGGCGGAATCGCCTGTTTCAGCTTAATAAACGACTATAGTACCCCAACTTATTCATAGTCTTTTGCACTCACTTAAACGAACGCGCCCGTTTCAATTTAATGAACAATTATAATACTCCAAGCTGATCCGTAAAATACCTACAACATTTGCACTTGATCAATCCCCGCTAATTATGTAATTATTTTTTTCCCAACACCAAAACAAAGTAATAAAAAGTAAATTCTTTTCCACTAATGCAATATTTTTTTATAAAGGGAAGTAATTGTTTTTTTTCTAATTTATCAAAGGGAAGTAAGTGCTAAAGGACTAAATAAAGACATAATTAGAATTATGGTAAAAGATGATATTTTTCAAAACTTGTGTTTAATGAACATGCCGAAAATTATCACTTTCAGTTTGAAAAATGAAAATTATTTCCCAACACTCTTAATATTCATATTTAACTCATAAATTTAGACCATAAGGACTTTAATAACCTAACACTTAAATCCATGGAAGTATCCGCGACAAACATTTTATACTTTACATATTACAAGTTACATACAGAAATAAGCTATATATATTAGATACTTACCCATTATTTACAAAGCTTGCAACGATGGCCGCTAACCTCGCCTTTACTCTTTTGTCTCGGGCGTCAAAGTTGGTAGGAGTTTTGGAGCTGAGCATTTTTTGGAGCTCGTCCGCTGGGGTGTCGAGCCAGTAGGAGAGGTCCAGGGCGTGTACCATACCCCTGGCGTCCCCTCTCATGTAGTGGGGGTAGTAGTTAAAGTACAGCAGCCAGGCGTCCGTTGTCTTGCTCCTAGCGATGGCGTTCAAGACCTGGAAGGTCGGGATGTAGAACTGTAGGTCAGTTACTATCTCAGGTATGGCCGTGTAAATAGTGTTTCTGTCTTCATACCAGTCGACCACCGTCTGCAAGATATGGTTAGGGAGGGTTTCGAGTTCTAAACCATCTGAGATAACGGTTGAGTATGTTTTCTGTTGATAGTCTTGCCAAAGCTTTTCTTTCTGTGAGTCATTTAGAGTGACGTTTTCGAAAATTGCCTGCAATGTTCCATAATGAAAAGGTTCTATCGTTGTCTTTTCGTTGTTGTTGAGACCGACGAGGTAGGTCCTGTTGTAGAAGCCAATCTGTTCCAGGTAATAGGTATCTTTAATGAGGCTAAGTGGTGTTCTCGGCAGGAATTCACCGTCAGCACGGGGTGTCATCTTCGCCCGAAATCCTTCAAAAAGGTTTAAATGAACAAAAGCATCGGCCGGTATTGTGCGGAGGCAATCGATTATCAACTTGGAGGAGGTTGTGTTCCCTTTAATCTCGTGACCATCTGAGCAATTAAAAGATTTGGCGATTTCCAGTGCCGCAGATCTTGGGTTGCTGTATTTCGCAAACAAAGAATTCGCAGCTCCACTCTGTGAGTAGGCTTTGGTGAACAAACCTTTCGTCACTGGGCTGAGGGACAGCAGGGAAACAGACCCACCTCCAGCCGATTCACCGGAGATCGTGATATCATCCGGGTCACCGCCGAAAGCTCCGATGTTATACTTGACCCATTTGATTGCCATAGCCTGATCCCACAGACCGTAATTCCCAGGACTTGCGTTGTCTTCAGTGCTGAAAAATCCCAGAAGCCCCAACCGGTAGTTGAGCGTCACGACAATGACGTCATGATCTGTGACGAAAGTGCCGGCGTCGATAGAAGAAGAGCCGAACAAGAACGCACCACCGTGAATCCAGACGAGGACCTTCTTGGGGTTGTTCAAGTCCACGTGTTTGGTGTATACGTTGAGGAAGAGACAGTCCTCTGACGTGACGTCTTTAGACAGTATCATCGGTGCTTGGATGCAAGATTTCCCAGGTGCTGTACCGTCAATGATTTTATCTGTTTATAAGAAATTACAATACAATACATTTCGCTCGTTCTCAACCCTCCCCCTCTCTAGTTGAATCTCAGAAAGATACTTGCCTTTTCTTTTCAACATGCCTCAATCAAAAGAATATCAATAGTATATTTAAAACGTTT
The DNA here is from genome assembly GCF_028476545.2 of Physella acuta. Classification (NCBI taxonomy): domain Eukaryota; kingdom Metazoa; phylum Mollusca; class Gastropoda; family Physidae; genus Physella; species Physella acuta. The sequence continues at coordinate 682,158 of NW_026731940.1, read as the reverse complement.
TACAAATTTATATTTTTACAAGCATTTCTAAGCTCATACTGTATGTGTGTCTGTAGGTATGAGAGCGTGTGATCACATTTTAAAAATAAATTATGCCCATTTTAAATGACGTATTCCTTTCATACATTTTTTATAAAAATTAAGTCATTAGGTGTATTGATTTAAGAAAGATTGGAATGGAAAACATTAATGTAATGCTATATAAATTTAAGTATCGAAGCAACGTAACTCTTCACAATATTTAAATATTGAACGTGGAAAATGAAAAGAATGAACATCATTATAATAAAAACCTTTATAAATACACAAATCTAGACCGAAATATAATAAAACCTACGCCAAGCATATTCCTAACGCTGTCTAGCTTTATTATCCAGAGAACACAACTACATTTCTCGAAACCTCAATTAAACATGTAGCCTACCTTGATAAGTCAAAGCCACGGGTTTAGCGAAGCGAAGTTTTCCAAGCGGAGGTTTGGCGTAGGGAATTCCACGGAAGGACCAGTAGGTCTTGCTGTTGTTGGCTGTCACCTCCATTCCTCGGATCTTCCCCAGGGGTGTGTCTACTATCAGGGTGGCGGAGTCCACCAATGTTGACAACACAACCAGTACGTAACACAACACAGCAAGCATTTCTGCTGGTCAACTAGGAATTTAAAACACAGCAATGAATGCAGCAAAATATAAAATTGTTCGTTAAGCAGTATTGAACTCTTATTGAAACTACAACCAACTAAATATACGCAAGTGAGGATCTACAGTGGGACCTTCCTATGCATTTTTACAGAAAGCTCGACGTTACGACCTATGGTGTTTAGGGTGCATGCATATATATGTTTAAGTCTGTGTATAGGTACGTTAACGTGTATATGTACATGCATGTTTATTTGAGTATTTATGATACAGTGCATGTGAATAAATGCACTTGTGTGTACGTGTCTATGTGTGACCATGTCCATGTCTATGTCCATGCGTACTATAAGTGTACTTATAATGGTAACTGTTAATGTTAATGTTTATGTTATTCACATAGTCATGTTAAGTTTTTTTATATTGTTTATGTATTTTGTTTATATATATATATATATATATATATATATATATATATATATATATATATATATATATATATATATATATATATATATATATATTTGAATGTTCAAATATATTTTAATGTCTCCGAGTAATAATATCTGTTTATTTCAAAGTAACATATATGTATATACATGTCAGGGGCGGAACTACAGTGCCGCCAGACCCCGCAATGCGGGGGGGGGGGGGGCCACGCCGTTTAGGGACCCAGAGCCGACCATAATAAAATAATTTATTGTTAAAAATAAAGTAAATTTTCTTTCATTTTTGACCTGATGGTTGTTTTGTCAAAAATTACCGTAGCTGCGGTTGGATTATCTTTATTCTATAGGCACCACCCTACGCTCTTGTATCTTCTTTTTCCCTTTTTTTTAAACAACTGTGAAAGCCGAATCTTTCTCATACAATCAAACTTATCAAAGATAAGCAAATGTTCAAACCACTTTCATGACTTATTTCCCTTTTTATAAAAATAGTCAAATAGGGGTGATCATAAGCTCCTTTTAATAGATTTGTACTAAACAAATTACAAAGCAACTATTTCTCTTAATTATTATTTTTTTATAAGTAATCACTAAAGAATAATATTGTATAAAAAGGAAATGTATTGAAACATATTAAAATCAATAATATTTAAAACATAAATAATATAAAGACAAAAACAAAACATAAAAATAAACATAACACGAGACCCCATTACTTATACAATGCTGTGTCGTTTTATATTCTTTTGACCGACAAGATAAATGCTAAGAAATATTAATTAAAACTGATTTTCACAAAACACACTAAAGCACTTTTTTTTTATAATCAAATACATGACATCATGTAAATATTCATTATGTACATTTGCAAAACCTTTCGTTTTCATGTGGTGTTCAAAATTATGTTAAAAAATTTGATGTTGATGTACTTGTTTTAATTGCAAATAAAAGTATTTAAAAAAAAAAAAACAAAAAAAAAAAAAACTAAAGCACTTACACACATGACATGATGTTGAAAAAAAATGTAATTGATGTTATATATATATATATATATATATATATATATATATATATATA